>NW_026736576.1:0-65626 GCF_949786415.1 Peromyscus eremicus | reverse complement strand
CTTGCTCAGAAAAAAAGAACTGTGCTTCCTAAACACACGGGCCATATCTAGTTCAAAACTTCTTAGAAAACTGACAAGAACAGTAGGTCCTCTTCAGTCCAATACACTGTACTTGCTGCGAAAAGACGGGAGGGCTATTTGCACTGTTTATGGCAATAGGAGTGCAATATTGACTTTCCTTACCAGAAAACAACTCTTGCTCGTAGGACCTGAAACTGCATGTTATTCCACTCCATTTAGGAATGGGAAAAAAAAACGCTAGCTCGCCTTAAAAGAAACACACTCTGCTTTTGAGAAAAGAGCACTCTTCTACTCTACTGTGTTTCCTATGGGGTCCGAACAGTGAGCTTACTCAGAACAAAAGAACTGTGCTTCCTACACACACGGCCATATCTAGTTCAATTCTGCTTATGAACCTGACCAGAGCAGTAGATCCTCTTCAATCCAATACACTGTACTTGCTGGGAACAGACGCCAGGGATATTTGTCCTGTATGTGGCAATGGCAGCGTAATAGTGACTATTCTTACCATAAAACAACTCTTGCTCGTAGGACCACAAACTGCATGTGATTCCACTCCATTTAGGACTAGGAAACAAACGCTAGCTCGCCTTACAAGAAACACACTCTGCTTTTGAGAAAAGAGTACTCTTCTACTCTACTGTGTTTCCTATGGGGTCCAAACAGTGTGCTTGGTCAGAACAAAAGAACTGTGCTTCCTACACACATGGACCATATCTAGTTCAAATCTGCTTAGGAAACTGACAAGAACAGTAGCTCCTATTCAGTCCAATACACTGTACTAGCTGGGAACAGACGCGAGTGCTATTTGCACTGTGTATGGCATTTAGAGCGCAATAGTGACTCTTCTTACCAGAAAACAACTCTTGCTCGTAGGACCAAAAACTGTCTGTGACTCAACTCCATTTAGGACTGGGAAACAAACGCGAGCTGGCCTTACAAGAAACACACTCTGCTTTAGAGAAAAGAGCACTCATATACTCTACTGTGTTTCCAGTAGGGCCAGAACAGTGAGCTTGCTCAGAACAAAAGAACTGTGCTTTCTACACACACGGGCCATATCTAGTTCAACTCTGCTTAGGAAACTGACAAGAACAGTAGCTCCTCTTCAGTTCGATACACTGTACTTGCTGAGAACAGACGCGAGTGCTATTTGCACTGTGTATGGCAATGGGAGCGCAATAGTGACTTTCCTTAGCAGAAAACAACTCTTGCTCGTAGGACCAGAAACTGCATGTGATTCAACTCCATTTAGGACTGGGAAACAAACGATAGCTCGACTTCCAAGAAACACACTCTGCTTTAGAGAAAAGAGCACTCTTCTACTCTACTGTGTTTCCTATGTGTTCCGAAAAGTGAGCTTGCTCAGAACAAAAAAACTGTGCTTCCTACACACAGGGTCATATCTCGTTCAAGTCTGCTTAGGAACCTGACAAGAACAGTAGATCCTCTTCAGGCCAATACACTGTACTTGCTGGGAACAGACGCCAGTGCTATTTGTCCTGTGTAGGGCAATGGCAGTGAAATAGTGACTCTACTTACCAGAAAACAACTCTTGCTCGTAGGACCAGAAACTGCATGTGATTCAACTCCATTTAGGACTGGGAAACAAACTCTAGCTCGCTTTACAAGAAACACACTCTGCTTTTGAGAAAAGAGCACTCTTCTACTCTACTGTGTTTCCTATAGGGCCAGAACAGTGAGCTTGCTCAGAAAAAAGGAACTGTACTTCCTAAACACACGGGCCATATCTAGTTCAACTCTGCATAGGAAACTCAGAAGAAAAGTAGCTTCTCTTCAGTCCAATACACGGTACTTGCTGGGAACAGACGGGAGGGCTATTTGCACTGTGTATGGCAATGGGAGCGCAATAATGACTTTCCTTACCAGAAAACAACTCTTGCTCGTAGGACCAGAAACTGCATGTGATTCCACTCCATTTAGGACTGGGAAACAAACGCTAGCTCGCCTTACAAGAAACATACTCTCCTTTAGAGAAAAGAGCACTCTTCTACTCTACTGTGTTTCCTATGGGGTCCAAACAGTGAGCTTGTTCAGAACAAAAGAACTATGCTTCCTACACACACGGACCATATCTAGTTCAACTCTGCTTAGTAAACTGACAAGAACAGTAGCTCCTATTCAGTCCAATACACTGTACTTGCTGGGAACAGACCCGAGTGCTGTTTGCACTGTGTATGGCATTTGGAGCACAATAGTGACTCTTCTTACCAGAAAACAACTCTTGCTCGTAGGACCAAAAACTGCATGTGACTCAACTCCATTTATAACTGGGAAACAACCGCGAGCTCGCCTTACAAGAATCATACTCTGCTTTAGAGAAAAAAGCACTCTTCTTCTCTACTGTGTTTCCTATAGGTTCAGAAGAGTGAGCTTGCTCAGAAAATAATAACAGTGCTTCCTAAACACACGTGCCATATCTAATTCAACTCTTCTTAGGAAAATGACAAGAACAGTAGCTCCTCTTCATTCCGATACACTGTACTTGCTGGGAACAGACGCGATTGCTATTTGCACTGTGTATGGCAAAGGGAGCGGAATAGTGACTTTCCTTACCAGAAAACAACTCTTGCTCGTAGGACCAGAAACTGCATATGATTCAACTCCATTTAGGACTGGGAAACAATGGCTAGCTCGCCTTACAAGAAACACAATCTGCTTTTGAGAAAAGAGCACTCTTCTACACTACTGTGTTTCCTATAGGGCCAAAACAGTGAGCTTGCTCAGAACAAAAGAACTGTGCTTCCTACACACACGGCCATATTTAGTTCAATTCTGGTTATAAATCTGACAAGAACAGTAGATCCTCTTCAGTCCAATACACTGTACTTGCTGGGAACAGACGCCAGTGCTATTTGTTCTGTGTATGGCAATGGCAGCGCAATAGTGACTATTCATACCATAAAAAAACTCTTGCTCCTAGGACCAGAAACTGCATGTGATTCAAGTCCATTTAGGACTGGGAAACAAACGCTAGCTCTCCTTACAAGAAACACACTCTGCTTTAGAAAAAGAGCACTCTTCTACTCACTGTGTTTCCTACAGGGCCAGAACAGTGAGCTTGCTCAGAACAAAAGAACTGTGCTTCCCACACACGGGCCATATCTAGTTCAACTCTGCTTAGGAAACTGACAAGAACAGTAGATCCTCTTCAGTCCAATACACTTTACTTGCTGGGAACAGACGCCAGTGCTATTTGCACTGTGTATGGCAATTGGAGCACAATAGTGACTCGTCTTACCAGAAAACAACTCTTGCTCATAGGACAAAAAACTGCATGTGACTCAACTCCATTTAGGACTGGAAAAAAAACTCTAGCTCACTTTACAAGAAACACACTCTGCTTTTGAGAAAAGAGCACTATTCTACTCTACTGTGTTTCCTATAGGGCCAGAACAGTGAGCTTGCTCAGAAAAAAAGAACTGTGCTTCCTACCCACACGGGCCATATCTAGTTCAACTCTTCTTAGGAAACTGACAAGAACAGTAGCTCCTCTTCAGTCCAATACACTGTACTTGCTGGGAACAGACGGGAAGGCTATTTGCACTGTGTATGGCAATGGGAGCGCAATAGTGACTTTCCTTACCAGAAAACAACTCTTGCTCCTAGGACCAGAAACTGCATGTGATTCAACTCCATTTAGGACTGGGAAAGAAATGCTAGCTCAACTTACAACAAACACACTGCTTTAGAGAAAAGAGCACTCTTCTACTCTACTGTGTTTCCTATGGGGTCAAAACAGTGAGCTTGCTCAGAACAAAAGAACTGTGCTTCCTACACACATGGATCATATCTAGTTCAACTCTGCTTATGAAACTGACAAGAACAGTAGCTCCTATTCAGTCCAATACACTGTACTTGCTGGGAACAGACCCGAGTGCTATTTGCACTGTGTATGGCATTTGGAGCACAATAGTGACTCTTCTTACCAGAAAACAACTCTTGCTCGTAGGACCAAAAACTGCATGTGACACAACTCCATTTAAGACTGGGAAACAAACGCGAGCTCGCCTTACAAGAAACACACTCTGCTATAGAGAAAAGAGCATTCTTCTACTCTACTGTGTTTCCTATAGGGCCAGAACAGTGAGCTTGCTCAGAACATAATAACTCTGCTTCCTAAACACACGGGCCATATCTAGTTCAACTCTGCTTAGGAAACTGAAAAAAACAGTAGCTCCTCTTCAGTCCGATACACTGTACTTTCTGGGAACAGACGCGAGTGCTATTTGCACTGTGTATGGCAATGGCAGCGCAATAGTGACTATTCTTACCACAAAAAAACTCTTGCTCCTAGGACCAGAAACTGCATGTGATTCAACTCCATTTAGGACTGGGAAACAAACGCTAGCTCTTTTTACAAGAAACACACTCTCCTTTAGAAAAAGAGCCGTCTTCTACTCTACTGTGTTTCCTTTAGGGCCAGAACAGTGAGCATGCTCAGAACATAAGAACTGTGCTTCCCACACACGGGCCATATCTAGTTCAACTCTGCTTAGTAAACTGACAAGAACAGTAGCTCCTATTCAGTCCAATACACTGTACTTGCTGGTAAAAGACGCGAGTGCTATTTGTCTTGTGTATGGCAATGGGAGCGCAATAGTGACTTTCCTTACCAGAAAACAACTCTTGTTCGTAAGAGCAGAAACTGCATGTGATTCAACTCCATTTAGGACTAGGAAACAAACGCTAGCTCGCCTTACAAAAACACACTCTGCTTTTGAGAAAAGAGCACTCTTCTACTCTACTGTGTTTCCTGTAGGGCCAGAACAATGAGCTTGCTCAGAACATAAGAACTGTGCTCCTAAACACGGGCCATATCTAGTTCCACTCTGCTTAGGAAACTGACAAGAACAGTAGATCCTCTTCAGTCCAATACACTGTACTTGCTGGAAACAGACGCAAGAGCTATTTGTACTATGTATGGCAAGGGGAGCGCAATAGTGACTTTCCTTACCAGAAAACAACTCTTGCTCCTAGGACCAGAAACTGCATGTGATTCAACTCCATTTAGGACTGGGAAACAAACGATAGCTCGACTTCCAAGAAACACACTCTGCTTTAGAGAAAAGAGCACTCTTCTACTCTACTGTGTTTCCTATGTGTTCCGAAAAGTGAGCTTGCTCAGAACAAAAAAACTGTGCTTCCTACACACAGGGTCATATCTCGTTCAAGTCTGCTTAGGAACCTGACAAGAACAGTAGATCCTCTTCAGGCCAATACACTGTACTTGCTGGGAACAGACGCCAGTGCTATTTGTCCTGTGTAGGGCAATGGCAGTGAAATAGTGACTCTACTTACCAGAAAACAACTCTTGCTCGTAGGACCAGAAACTGCATGTGATTCAACTCCATTTAGGACTGGGAAACAAACTCTAGCTCGCTTTACAAGAAACACACTCTGCTTTTGAGAAAAGAGCACTCTTCTACTCTACTGTGTTTCCTATAGGGCCAGAACAGTGAGCTTGCTCAGAAAAAAGGAACTGTACTTCCTAAACACACGGGCCATATCTAGTTCAACTCTGCATAGGAAACTCAGAAGAAAAGTAGCTTCTCTTCAGTCCAATACACGGTACTTGCTGGGAACAGACGGGAGGGCTATTTGCACTGTGTATGGCAATGGGAGCGCAATAATGACTTTCCTTACCAGAAAACAACTCTTGCTCGTAGGACCAGAAACTGCATGTGATTCCACTCCATTTAGGACTGGGAAACAAACGCTAGCTCGCCTTACAAGAAACATACTCTCCTTTAGAGAAAAGAGCACTCTTCTACTCTACTGTGTTTCCTATGGGGTCCAAACAGTGAGCTTGTTCAGAACAAAAGAACTATGCTTCCTACACACACGGACCATATCTAGTTCAACTCTGCTTAGTAAACTGACAAGAACAGTAGCTCCTATTCAGTCCAATACACTGTACTTGCTGGGAACAGACCCGAGTGCTGTTTGCACTGTGTATGGCATTTGGAGCACAATAGTGACTCTTCTTACCAGAAAACAACTCTTGCTCGTAGGACCAAAAACTGCATGTGACTCAACTCCATTTATAACTGGGAAACAACCGCGAGCTCGCCTTACAAGAATCATACTCTGCTTTAGAGAAAAAAGCACTCTTCTTCTCTACTGTGTTTCCTATAGGTTCAGAAGAGTGAGCTTGCTCAGAAAATAATAACAGTGCTTCCTAAACACACGTGCCATATCTAATTCAACTCTTCTTAGGAAAATGACAAGAACAGTAGCTCCTCTTCATTCCGATACACTGTACTTGCTGGGAACAGACGCGATTGCTATTTGCACTGTGTATGGCAAAGGGAGCGGAATAGTGACTTTCCTTACCAGAAAACAACTCTTGCTCGTAGGACCAGAAACTGCATATGATTCAACTCCATTTAGGACTGGGAAACAATGGCTAGCTCGCCTTACAAGAAACACAATCTGCTTTTGAGAAAAGAGCACTCTTCTACACTACTGTGTTTCCTATAGGGCCAAAACAGTGAGCTTGCTCAGAACAAAAGAACTGTGCTTCCTACACACACGGCCATATTTAGTTCAATTCTGGTTATAAATCTGACAAGAACAGTAGATCCTCTTCAGTCCAATACACTGTACTTGCTGGGAACAGACGCCAGTGCTATTTGTTCTGTGTATGGCAATGGCAGCGCAATAGTGACTATTCATACCATAAAAAAACTCTTGCTCCTAGGACCAGAAACTGCATGTGATTCAAGTCCATTTAGGACTGGGAAACAAACGCTAGCTCTCCTTACAAGAAACACACTCTGCTTTAGAAAAAGAGCACTCTTCTACTCACTGTGTTTCCTACAGGGCCAGAACAGTGAGCTTGCTCAGAACAAAAGAACTGTGCTTCCCACACACGGGCCATATCTAGTTCAACTCTGCTTAGGAAACTGACAAGAACAGTAGATCCTCTTCAGTCCAATACACTTTACTTGCTGGGAACAGACGCCAGTGCTATTTGCACTGTGTATGGCAATTGGAGCACAATAGTGACTCGTCTTACCAGAAAACAACTCTTGCTCATAGGACAAAAAACTGCATGTGACTCAACTCCATTTAGGACTGGAAAAAAAACTCTAGCTCACTTTACAAGAAACACACTCTGCTTTTGAGAAAAGAGCACTATTCTACTCTACTGTGTTTCCTATAGGGCCAGAACAGTGAGCTTGCTCAGAAAAAAAGAACTGTGCTTCCTACCCACACGGGCCATATCTAGTTCAACTCTTCTTAGGAAACTGACAAGAACAGTAGCTCCTCTTCAGTCCAATACACTGTACTTGCTGGGAACAGACGGGAAGGCTATTTGCACTGTGTATGGCAATGGGAGCGCAATAGTGACTTTCCTTACCAGAAAACAACTCTTGCTCCTAGGACCAGAAACTGCATGTGATTCAACTCCATTTAGGACTGGGAAAGAAATGCTAGCTCAACTTACAACAAACACACTGCTTTAGAGAAAAGAGCACTCTTCTACTCTACTGTGTTTCCTATGGGGTCAAAACAGTGAGCTTGCTCAGAACAAAAGAACTGTGCTTCCTACACACATGGATCATATCTAGTTCAACTCTGCTTATGAAACTGACAAGAACAGTAGCTCCTATTCAGTCCAATACACTGTACTTGCTGGGAACAGACCCGAGTGCTATTTGCACTGTGTATGGCATTTGGAGCACAATAGTGACTCTTCTTACCAGAAAACAACTCTTGCTCGTAGGACCAAAAACTGCATGTGACACAACTCCATTTAAGACTGGGAAACAAACGCGAGCTCGCCTTACAAGAAACACACTCTGCTATAGAGAAAAGAGCATTCTTCTACTCTACTGTGTTTCCTATAGGGCCAGAACAGTGAGCTTGCTCAGAACATAATAACTCTGCTTCCTAAACACACGGGCCATATCTAGTTCAACTCTGCTTAGGAAACTGAAAAAAACAGTAGCTCCTCTTCAGTCCGATACACTGTACTTTCTGGGAACAGACGCGAGTGCTATTTGCACTGTGTATGGCAATGGCAGCGCAATAGTGACTATTCTTACCACAAAAAAACTCTTGCTCCTAGGACCAGAAACTGCATGTGATTCAACTCCATTTAGGACTGGGAAACAAACGCTAGCTCTTTTTACAAGAAACACACTCTCCTTTAGAAAAAGAGCCGTCTTCTACTCTACTGTGTTTCCTTTAGGGCCAGAACAGTGAGCATGCTCAGAACATAAGAACTGTGCTTCCCACACACGGGCCATATCTAGTTCAACTCTGCTTAGTAAACTGACAAGAACAGTAGCTCCTATTCAGTCCAATACACTGTACTTGCTGGTAAAAGACGCGAGTGCTATTTGTCTTGTGTATGGCAATGGGAGCGCAATAGTGACTTTCCTTACCAGAAAACAACTCTTGTTCGTAAGAGCAGAAACTGCATGTGATTCAACTCCATTTAGGACTAGGAAACAAACGCTAGCTCGCCTTACAAAAACACACTCTGCTTTTGAGAAAAGAGCACTCTTCTACTCTACTGTGTTTCCTGTAGGGCCAGAACAATGAGCTTGCTCAGAACATAAGAACTGTGCTCCTAAACACGGGCCATATCTAGTTCCACTCTGCTTAGGAAACTGACAAGAACAGTAGATCCTCTTCAGTCCAATACACTGTACTTGCTGGAAACAGACGCAAGAGCTATTTGTACTATGTATGGCAAGGGGAGCGCAATAGTGACTTTCCTTACCAGAAAACAACTCTTGCTCCTAGGACCAGAAACTGCATGTGATTCAACTCCATTTAGGACTGGGAAACAAACGATAGCTCGACTTCCAAGAAACACACTCTGCTTTAGAGAAAAGAGCACTCTTCTACTCTACTGTGTTTCCTATGTGTTCCGAAAAGTGAGCTTGCTCAGAACAAAAAAACTGTGCTTCCTACACACAGGGTCATATCTCGTTCAAGTCTGCTTAGGAACCTGACAAGAACAGTAGATCCTCTTCAGGCCAATACACTGTACTTGCTGGGAACAGACGCCAGTGCTATTTGTCCTGTGTAGGGCAATGGCAGTGAAATAGTGACTCTACTTACCAGAAAACAACTCTTGCTCGTAGGACCAGAAACTGCATGTGATTCAACTCCATTTAGGACTGGGAAACAAACTCTAGCTCGCTTTACAAGAAACACACTCTGCTTTTGAGAAAAGAGCACTCTTCTACTCTACTGTGTTTCCTATAGGGCCAGAACAGTGAGCTTGCTCAGAAAAAAGGAACTGTACTTCCTAAACACACGGGCCATATCTAGTTCAACTCTGCATAGGAAACTCAGAAGAAAAGTAGCTTCTCTTCAGTCCAATACACGGTACTTGCTGGGAACAGACGGGAGGGCTATTTGCACTGTGTATGGCAATGGGAGCGCAATAATGACTTTCCTTACCAGAAAACAACTCTTGCTCGTAGGACCAGAAACTGCATGTGATTCCACTCCATTTAGGACTGGGAAACAAACGCTAGCTCGCCTTACAAGAAACATACTCTCCTTTAGAGAAAAGAGCACTCTTCTACTCTACTGTGTTTCCTATGGGGTCCAAACAGTGAGCTTGTTCAGAACAAAAGAACTATGCTTCCTACACACACGGACCATATCTAGTTCAACTCTGCTTAGTAAACTGACAAGAACAGTAGCTCCTATTCAGTCCAATACACTGTACTTGCTGGGAACAGACCCGAGTGCTGTTTGCACTGTGTATGGCATTTGGAGCACAATAGTGACTCTTCTTACCAGAAAACAACTCTTGCTCGTAGGACCAAAAACTGCATGTGACTCAACTCCATTTATAACTGGGAAACAACCGCGAGCTCGCCTTACAAGAATCATACTCTGCTTTAGAGAAAAAAGCACTCTTCTTCTCTACTGTGTTTCCTATAGGTTCAGAAGAGTGAGCTTGCTCAGAAAATAATAACAGTGCTTCCTAAACACACGTGCCATATCTAATTCAACTCTTCTTAGGAAAATGACAAGAACAGTAGCTCCTCTTCATTCCGATACACTGTACTTGCTGGGAACAGACGCGATTGCTATTTGCACTGTGTATGGCAAAGGGAGCGGAATAGTGACTTTCCTTACCAGAAAACAACTCTTGCTCGTAGGACCAGAAACTGCATATGATTCAACTCCATTTAGGACTGGGAAACAATGGCTAGCTCGCCTTACAAGAAACACAATCTGCTTTTGAGAAAAGAGCACTCTTCTACACTACTGTGTTTCCTATAGGGCCAAAACAGTGAGCTTGCTCAGAACAAAAGAACTGTGCTTCCTACACACACGGCCATATTTAGTTCAATTCTGGTTATAAATCTGACAAGAACAGTAGATCCTCTTCAGTCCAATACACTGTACTTGCTGGGAACAGACGCCAGTGCTATTTGTTCTGTGTATGGCAATGGCAGCGCAATAGTGACTATTCATACCATAAAAAAACTCTTGCTCCTAGGACCAGAAACTGCATGTGATTCAAGTCCATTTAGGACTGGGAAACAAACGCTAGCTCTCCTTACAAGAAACACACTCTGCTTTAGAAAAAGAGCACTCTTCTACTCACTGTGTTTCCTACAGGGCCAGAACAGTGAGCTTGCTCAGAACAAAAGAACTGTGCTTCCCACACACGGGCCATATCTAGTTCAACTCTGCTTAGGAAACTGACAAGAACAGTAGATCCTCTTCAGTCCAATACACTTTACTTGCTGGGAACAGACGCCAGTGCTATTTGCACTGTGTATGGCAATTGGAGCACAATAGTGACTCGTCTTACCAGAAAACAACTCTTGCTCATAGGACAAAAAACTGCATGTGACTCAACTCCATTTAGGACTGGAAAAAAAACTCTAGCTCACTTTACAAGAAACACACTCTGCTTTTGAGAAAAGAGCACTATTCTACTCTACTGTGTTTCCTATAGGGCCAGAACAGTGAGCTTGCTCAGAAAAAAAGAACTGTGCTTCCTACCCACACGGGCCATATCTAGTTCAACTCTTCTTAGGAAACTGACAAGAACAGTAGCTCCTCTTCAGTCCAATACACTGTACTTGCTGGGAACAGACGGGAAGGCTATTTGCACTGTGTATGGCAATGGGAGCGCAATAGTGACTTTCCTTACCAGAAAACAACTCTTGCTCCTAGGACCAGAAACTGCATGTGATTCAACTCCATTTAGGACTGGGAAAGAAATGCTAGCTCAACTTACAACAAACACACTGCTTTAGAGAAAAGAGCACTCTTCTACTCTACTGTGTTTCCTATGGGGTCAAAACAGTGAGCTTGCTCAGAACAAAAGAACTGTGCTTCCTACACACATGGATCATATCTAGTTCAACTCTGCTTATGAAACTGACAAGAACAGTAGCTCCTATTCAGTCCAATACACTGTACTTGCTGGGAACAGACCCGAGTGCTATTTGCACTGTGTATGGCATTTGGAGCACAATAGTGACTCTTCTTACCAGAAAACAACTCTTGCTCGTAGGACCAAAAACTGCATGTGACACAACTCCATTTAAGACTGGGAAACAAACGCGAGCTCGCCTTACAAGAAACACACTCTGCTATAGAGAAAAGAGCATTCTTCTACTCTACTGTGTTTCCTATAGGGCCAGAACAGTGAGCTTGCTCAGAACATAATAACTCTGCTTCCTAAACACACGGGCCATATCTAGTTCAACTCTGCTTAGGAAACTGACAAAAACAGTAGCTCCTCTTCAGTCCGATACACTGTACTTTCTGGGAACAGACGCGAGTGCTATTTGCACTGTGTATGGCAATGGCAGCGCAATAGTGACTATTCTTACCACAAAAAAACTCTTGCTCCTAGGACCAGAAACTGCATGTGATTCAACTCCATTTAGGACTGGGAAACAAACGCTAGCTCTTTTTACAAGAAACACACTCTCCTTTAGAAAAAGAGCCGTCTTCTACTCTACTGTGTTTCCTTTAGGGCCAGAACAGTGAGCATGCTCAGAACATAAGAACTGTGCTTCCCACACACGGGCCATATCTAGTTCAACTCTGCTTAGTAAACTGACAAGAACAGTAGCTCCTATTCAGTCCAATACACTGTACTTGCTGGTAAAAGACGCGAGTGCTATTTGTCTTGTGTATGGCAATGGGAGCGCAATAGTGACTTTCCTTACCAGAAAACAACTCTTGTTCGTAAGAGCAGAAACTGCATGTGATTCAACTCCATTTAGGACTAGGAAACAAACGCTAGCTCGCCTTACAAAAACACACTCTGCTTTTGAGAAAAGAGCACTCTTCTACTCTACTGTGTTTCCTGTAGGGCCAGAACAATGAGCTTGCTCAGAACATAAGAACTGTGCTCCTAAACACGGGCCATATCTAGTTCCACTCTGCTTAGGAAACTGACAAGAACAGTAGATCCTCTTCAGTCCAATACACTGTACTTGCTGGAAACAGACGCAAGAGCTATTTGTACTATGTATGGCAAGGGGAGCGCAATAGTGACTTTCCTTACCAGAAAACAACTCTTGCTCCTAGGACCAGAAACTGCATGTGATTCAACTCCATTTAGGACTGGGAAACAATGATAGCTTGCCTTACAAAAAACCACTCTGCTTTTGAGAAAAGAGCACTCTTCTACTCTACTGTGTTTCCTATGTTTTCCGAACAGTGAGCTTGCTCAGAACAAAAGAACTGTGCTTCCTACACACACGGCCATATCTAGTTCAATTCTGCTTAGGAACCTGACAAGAACAGTGTATCCTCTTCAGTCTAATACACTGTACTTGCTGGGAACAGACGCCAGTGCTATTTGTCCTGTGTGTGGCAATGGCAGCACAATAGTGACTATTTTTACCATAACACAACTCTTGCTCGTAGGACAGAAACTGCATGTGATTCCACTCCATTTAGTACTGGGAAACAAACGCTAGCTTGCCTTACAAGAAACACACTCTGCTTTAGAGAAAAGAGCACTCTTCTACTCTACTGTGTTTCCTATGGGGTCCAAACAGTGAGCTTGCTCAGAACAAAAGAAATGTGCTTCCTACACACAAGGACCATATGTAGTTCAACTCTGCTTAGGAAACTGACAAGAACAGTAGCTCCTATTCAGTCCAATACACTGTACTTGCTGGGAAAAGACGTGAGTGCTATATGCCCTGTGTTTGGCAATGGGAGTACAATAGTGACTTTCCTTACCAGAAAACAACTCTTGTTCGTAGGACCAGAAACTGCATGTGATTCAACTCCATTTAGGACTTAGGAATCAAACGCTAGCTCGCCTTACAAGATCCACACTCTGCTTTTGAGAAAAGAGCACTCTTCTACTCTACTGTGTTTCCTATAGGGCCAGAACAGTGAGCTTGCTCAGAACATAAGAACTGTGCTTTCTACACACACGGTCCTTATCTAGTTCAACTCTTCTTAGGAAACTGACAAGAACAGTAGCTCCTCTTCAGTCCGATACACTTTACTTGCTGGGAACAGACACAAGTGCTAATTGCACTGTGTATGACAATGGGAGCGCAATAGTGACTTTCCTTACCAGAAAACAACTCTTGTTCGTAGGACCAGAAACTGCATGTGATTCAACTCCATTTAGGACTGGGAAACAAACGCTAGCTCGCCATACAAGAAACACACTCTGCTTTTGAGAAAAGAGCACTCTTCTACTCTACTGTGTTTCCTAGGGGTCCGAAAAGTGATCTTGCTCAGAACAAAAGCACTGTGCTTCCTACACACACGGCCATATCTAGTTCAATTCTGCTTAGGAACCTGACAAGAACAGTAGATCCTCTTCAGTCCAATACACTGTACTTGCTGGGAACAGACGCCAGTGCTATTTGTCCTGTGTATGGCAATGGCAGCGCAATAGTGACTATTCTTACCATAAAACAACTCTTGCTCGTAGGACCAAAAACTGTCTGTGACTCAACTCCATTTAGGACTGGGAAACATACCTGAGCTCACCTTACAAGAAACACACTCTGCTTTTGAGAAAAGAGCACTCTTCTACTCTACTGTGTTTCCTATAGGGCCAGAACAGTGAGCTTGCTCAGAACATAATAACTGTGCTTCCTAAACACACGGGCCATATCTAGTTCAACTCTGCTTAGGAAACTGACAAGAACAGTAGCTCCTCTTCAGTCCGATACACTGTACTTGCTGGGAACAGACGCGAGTGCTATTTGCACTGTGTATGGCAAAGGGAGCCCAATAGTGACTTTCCTTTCCAGAAAAAAAACTCTTGCTCGTAGGACCAGAAACTGCATGTGATTCAACTCCATTTAGGACTGGGAAACAAACAATAGCTTGCCTTACAAAAAACACACTCTGCTTTTGAGAAAAGAGCACTTTTCTACTCTACTGTGTTTCCTTTTGGGTCCGAACAGTGAGCTTGCTCAGAACAAAAGAACTGTGCTTCCTACACACACAGCCATATCTAGTTCAATTCTGCTTAGGAACCTGACAAGAACAGTAGATCCTCTTAAGTCCAATACACTGTACTTGCTGAGAACAGACGCGAGTGCTATTTGTCCTGTGTATGGCAATGGCAGAGCAATAGTGAATCTTCTTACCAGAAAACAACTCTTGCTCGTAGTACCAGAAACTGCATGGGATTCAACTCCATTTAGGACTGCGGAGCAAACGATAGCTCGCCTTACGAGAAACACACTCTGCTTTAGAGAAAAGAGCACTCTTCTACTCTACTGTGTTTCCTATGGGGTCCAAACAGTGAGCTTGCTCAGAACAAAAGAACTGTGCTTCCTACACACACGGACCATATGTAGTTCAACTCTGCTTAGGAAACTGACAAGAACAGTAGCTCCTCTTCAGTCCGATACACTGTACTTGCTGGGAACAGACGCGAGTGCTATTTGCACTGTGTATGGCAATGACAGCACAATAGTGACTCTCCTTACCAGAAAAAAACTCTTGATCGTAGGAACACAAACTGCATGTGATTCAACTCCATTTAGGACTGGGAAACAAACGCGAGCTCGCCTTACAAGAAACACTCTCTGTTTTTTAGAAAAGAGCAATCTTCTACTCTACAGTGTTTCCTATGGGGTCCAAACAGTGAGCTTGCTCAGAACAAAAGAACTGTGCTTCCTACACACATGGACCATATCTAGTTCAACTCTGCTTAGGAAACTGACAAGAACAGGAGCTCCTATTCAGTCCAATACACTGTACATGCTGGGAACAGACGCGAGTTCTATTTGCACTGTGTATGGCATTTGGAGCTCAATAGTGACTCTTCTTACCAGAAAACAACTCTTGCTCCTAGGACCAGAAACTGCATGTGATTCAAGTCCATTTAGGACTGGGAAACAAACGCTAGCTCTCCTTACAAGAAACACACTCTGCTTTAGAAAAAGAGCACTCTTCTACTCTACTGTGTTTCCTACAGGGCCAGAACAGTGAGCTTGCTCAGAACAAAAGAACTGTGCTTCCCACACACGGGCCATATCTAGTTCAACTCTGCTTAGGAAACTGACAAGAACAGTAGATCCTCTTCAGTACAATACACAGTACTTGCTGGGAACAGACGCCAGTGCTATTTGCACTGTGTATGGCAATTGGAGCACAATAGTGTCTCCTCTTACCAGAAAACAACTCTTGCTCATAGGACAAAAAACTGCATGTGACTCAACTCCATTTAGGACTGGAAAACAAACTCTAGCTCACTTTACAAGAAACACACTCTGCTTTTGAGAAAAGAGCACTCTTCTTCTCTACTGTGTTTCCTATAGGGCCAGAACAGTGAGCTTGCTCAGAAAAAAAGAATTGTGCATCCTACCCACACGGGCCATATCTAGTTCAACTCTTCGTAGGAAACTGACAAGAACAGTAGCTCCTCTTCAGTCCAATACACTGTACTTGCTGGGAACAGACGGGAAGGCTATTTGCACTGTGTATGGCAATGGGAGCGCAATAGTGACTTTCCTTACCAGAAAACAACTCTTGCTCCTAGGACCAGAAACTGCATGTGATTCAACTCCATTTAGGACTGGGAAAGAAATGCTAGCTCGCCTTACAACAAACACACTGCTTTAGAGAAAAGAGCACTCTTCTACTGTACTGTGTTTCCTATGGGGTCCAAACAGTGAGCTAGCTCAGAACAAAAGAACAGTGCTTCCTACACACACGGACTATATGTAGTTCAACTCTGCTTAGGAAACTGACAAGAACAATAGCTCCTCTTCAGTCCAATACACTGTACTTGATGGGAACAGACGCGAGTGCTATTTACACTGTGTATTGCAAGGAGAGCACAATAGTAACTTTCCTTACCAGAAAACAACTCTTGCTCGTAGGACCACAAACTGCATGTGATTCAACGCCATTTGGGACTGGGAAACAAATGCTAGCTGGCCTTACAAGAAACACACTCTGCTTTTGAGAAAAGAGCACTCTTCTACTCTACTGTGTTTCCTATGGGGTCCAAACAGTGAGCTTGCTCAGAACAAAAGAACTGTGCTTCCTACACACATGGATCATATCTAGTTCAACTCTGCTTATGAAACTGACAAGAACAGTAGCTCCTAATCAGTCCAATACACTTTAATTGCTTGGAACAGACCCGAGTGCTATTTGCACTGTGTATGGCATTTGGAGCACAGTAGTGACTCTTCTTACCAGAAAACAACTCTTGCTCATAGGACCAAAAACTGCATGTGACTCAACTCCATTTAGGACTGGGAAACAAACTCGAGCTCGCCTTACAAGAAACACACTCTGCTTTTGAGAAAAGAGCACTCTTCTAGTCTACTGTGTTTCCTATAGGGCCAAAACAGTAAGCTTGCTCAGAATAACAGAACTGTGCTTCCTACAAACACGGCCATATTTAGTTCAATTCAGCTTAAGAACCTGACAAGATCAGTAGATCCTCTTGAGTCCAATACACTGTACTTGCTGGGAACAGACACCAGTGCTATTTGTCCTGTGTATGGCAATGGCAGCGCAATAGTGACTATTCTTACCATAAAAAAACTCTTGCTCGTAGGACCAGAAACTGCATGTGATTCAACTCCACTTAGGACTGGGAAACAAACGCTAGCTCGCCTACAAGAAACACACTGCTTTAGAGAAAAGAGCACTCTTCTACTCTACTGTGTTTCCTACAGGCCAGAACAGTGAACTTGCTCAGAACAAAAGAACTGTGCTTCCCACACACGGGCCATATCTAGTTCAACTCTTCTTAGGAAACTGACAAGTACAATAGATCCTCTTCAGTCCAATAGACTGTACTTGCTGGGAACAGACGCCAGTGCTATTTGCACTGTATATGGCAATTGGAGCACAATAGTGACTCGTCTTACCAGAAAACAACTCTTGCTCATAGGACAAAAAACTGCATGTGACTCAACTCCATTTAGGACTGGGAAACAATCTCTAGCTGCTTTACAAGAAACACCCTCTGCTTTTGAGAAAAGAGCACTCTTCTACTCTACTGTGTTTCCTATAGGGCCAGAACAGTGAGCTTGCTCAGAAAAAAAGAACTGTGCTTCCTACACACACGAGCCATATCTAGTTCAACTCTTCTTAGGAAACTGACAAGAACAGTAGCTCCTCTTCAATCCAATACACTGTACTTGCTGGGAAAAGACGGGCGGGCTATTTGCACTGTTTATGGCAATGGGAGTGCAATATTGACTTTCCTTACCAGAAAACAACTCTTGCTCGTAGGACCAGAAACTGCATGTGATTCCACTCCATTTAGGAATGGGAAAAAAACGCTGGCTCGCCTTAAAAGAAACACACTCTGCTTTTGAGAAAAAAGCACTCTTCTACTCTACTGTGTTTCCTATGGGATCCGAACAGTGAGCTTGCTCAGAACAAAAGAACTGTGCTTCCTACACACATGGATCATATCTAGTTCAACTCTGCTTATGAAACTGAGAAGAACAGTAGCTTCTATTCAGTCCAATAGACTGTACTTGCTGGGAACAGACCCGAGTGCTATTTGCCCTGTGTATGGCATTTGGAGCACAATAGTGACTCTTCTTACCAGAAAACAACTCTTGCTCGTAGGACCAAAAACTGCATGTGACTCAACTCCATTTAGGACTGGGAAACAAACGCGAGCTCGCCTTACAAGAAACACACTCTGCTTTTGAGAAAAGAGCACTCTTCTACTCTACTGTGTTTCCTATAGGGCGAGAACAGTGAGCTTGCTCAGAACAAAAGAACTGTGCTTCCTACACACACGGCCATATCTAGTTCAATTCTGCTTAGGAACCTGACCAGAGCAGTAGATCCTCTTCAGTCCAATACACTGTACTTGCTGGGAACTGACGCCAGTGCTATTTGTCCCGTGTAGGGCAATGGCAGTGCAATAGTGACTCTACTTACCAGAAAACAACTCTTGCTCGTAGGACCAGAAACTGCATGTGATTCAACTCCATTTAGGACTGGGAAACAAATTCTAGCTCGCTTTACAAGAAACACACTCTGCTTTTGAGAAAAGAGCACTCTTCTACTCTACTGTGTTTCCTATAGGGCCAGAACAGTGAGCTTGCTCAGAAAAAATGAACTGTACTTCCTAAATACACGGGCCATATCTAGTTCAACTCTGCTTAGGAAACTCAGAAGAAAAGTAGCTTCTCTTCAGTCCAATACACTGTACTTGCTGGGAACAGATGGGAGGGCTATTTGCACTGTGTATGGCAATGGGAGCGCAATAGTGATTTTCCTTACCAGAAAACAACTCTTGCTCGTAGGACCAGAAACTGCATGTGATTCCACTCCATTTAGGACTGGGAAACAAACGCTAGCTCGCCTTACAAGAAACATACTCTCCTTTAGAGAAAAGAGCACTCTTCTACTGTACTGTATTTCCTATGGGGTCCAAACAGTGAGCTTGTTCAGAACAAAAGAACTATGCTTCCTACACACACGGACCATATCTAGTTCAACTCTGCTTAGTAAACTGACAAGAACAGTAGCTCCAATTCAGTCCAATACACTGTACTTGCTGGGAACAGACCCGAGTGCTATTTGCACTGTGTATGGCATTTGGAGCACAATAGTGACTCTTCTTACCAGAAAACAACTCTTGCTCATAGGACCAAAAACTGCATGTGACTCAACTCCATTTATAACTGGGAAACAACCGCGAGCTCGCCTTACAAGAATCATACTCTGCTTTAGAGAAAAAAGCACTCTTCTACTCTACTGTGTTTCCTATAGGTTCAGAAGAGTGAGCTTGCTCAGAAAATAATAACAGTGCTTCCTAAACACACGTGCCATATCTAATTCAACTCTTCTTAGGAAAATGACAAGAACAGTAGCTCCTCTTCAGTCCAATACACTGTACTTGCTGGGAACAGACGCCAGTGCTATTTGCACTGTGTATGGCAATTGGAGCACAATAGTGACTCGTCTTACCAGAAAACAACTCTTGCTCATAGGACAAAAAACTGCATGTGACTCAACTCCATTTAGGACTGGAAAAAAAACTCTAGCTCACTTTACAAGAAACACACTCTGCTTTTGAGAAAAGAGCACTATTCTACTCTACTGTGTTTCCTATAGGGCCAGAACAGTGAGCTTGCTCAGAAAAAAAGAACTGTGCTTCCTACCCACACGGGCCATATCTAGTTCAACTCTTCTTAGGAAACTGACAAGAACAGTAGCTCCTCTTCAGTCCAATACACTGTACTTGCTGGGAACAGACGGGAGGGCTATTTGCACTGTGTATGGCAATGGGAGCGCAATAGTGACTTTCCTTACCAGAAAACAACTCTTGCTCCTAGGACCAGAAACTGCATGTGATTCAACTCCATTTAGGACTGGGAAAGAAATGCTAGCTCAACTTACAACAAACACACTGCTTTAGAGAAAAGAGCACTCTTCTACTCTACTGTGTTTCCTATGGGGTCAAAACAGTGAGCTTGCTCAGAACAAAAGAACTGTGCTTCCTACACACATGGATCATATCTAGTTCAACTCTGCTTATGAAACTGACAAGAACAGTAGCTCCTATTCAGTCCAATACACTTTACTTGCTGGGAACAGACCCGAGTGCTATTTGCACTGTGTATGGCATTTGGAGCACAATAGTGACTCTTCTTACCAGAAAACAACTCTTGCTCGTAGGACCAAAAACTGCATGTGACTCAACTCCATTTAAGACTGGGAAACAAACGCGAGCTCGCCTTACAAGAAACACACTCTGCTATAGAGAAAAGAGCACTCTTCTACTCTACTGTGTTTCCTATAGGGCCAGAACAGTGAGCTTGCTCAGAACATAATAACTCTGCTTCCTCTAAAACACACGGGCCATATCTAGTTCAACTCTGCTTAGGAAACTGACAAGAACAGTAGCTCCTCTTCACTCCGATACACTGTACTTTCTGGGAACAGACGCGAGTGCTATTTGCACTGTGTATGGCAAAGCGAGAGCAATAGTGACTTTCCTTACCAGAAAACAACTCTTGCTCGTAGGACCAGAAACTGCATGTGATTCAACTCCATTTAGGACTGGAAAACAAATGCTAGCTCGCCTTACAAGAAACACACTCTGCTTTTGAGAAAAGAGCACTGTTCTCTACTGTGTTTCCTATAGGGCCAAAACAGTAAGCTTGCTCAGAACAAAAGAACTGTGCTTCCTACACACACGGCCATATTTAGTTCAATTCTGCTTAGGAACCTGACAAGAACAGTAGATCCTCTTCAGTCCAATACACTGTACTTGCTGGGAACAGACGCCAGTGCTATTTGTCCTGTGTATGGCAATGGCAGCGCAATAGTGACTATTCTTACCACAAAAAAACTCTTGCTCCTAGGACCAGAAACTGCATGTGATTCAACTCCATTTAGGACTGGGAAACAAACGCTAGCTCTCCTTACAAGAAACACACTCTCCTTTAGAAAAAGAGCAGTCTTCTACTCTACTGTGTTTCCTTTAGGGCCAGAACAGTGAGCTTGCTCAGAACATAAGAACTGTGCTTCCCACACACGGGCCATATCTAGTTCAACTCTGCTTAGTAAACTGACAAGAACAGTAGCTCCTATTCAGTCCAATACACTGTACTTGCTGGTAAAAGACGCGAGTGCTATTTGTCTTGTGTATGGCAATGGAGCGCAATAGTGACTTTCCTTACCAGAAAACAACTCTTGTTCGTAAGAGCAGAAACTGCATGTGATTCAACTCCATTTAGGACTAGGAAACAAACGCTAGCTCTCCTTACAAAAACACACTCTGCTTTTGAGAAAAGAGCACTCTTCTACTCTACTGTGTTTCCTGTAGGGCCAGAACAATGAGCTTGCTCAGAACATAAGAACTGTGCTCCTAAACACGGGCCATATCTAGTTCCACTCTGCTTAGGAAACTGACAAGAACAGTAGATCCTCTTCAGTCCAATACACTGTACTTGCTGGAAACAGACGCAAGAGCTATTTGTACTATGTATGGCAAGGGGAGCGCAATAGTGACTTTCCTTACCAGAAATCAACTCTTGCTCTTAGGACCAGAAACTGCATGTGATTCAACTCCTTTTAGGACTGGGAAAGAAACGCTAGCTCGACTTTCAAGAAACACACTCTGCTTTTGAGAAAAGAGCACTCTTCTACTGTACTGTGTTTCCTATGGGGTCCGAACAGTGAGCTTGCTCAGAACAAAAGAACTGTGCTTCCTACAAATACGGCCATATCTAGTTCAATTCTGCTTAGGAACCTGACAAGAACAGTAGATCCTCTTCAGTCCAATACACTGTACTTGCTGGGAACAGACACCAGTGCTATTTGTCCTGTGTATGGCAATGGCAGCGCAATAGTGACTATTCTTACCATAATACAACTCTTGCACGTAGGACCAGAAACTGCATGTGATTCCACTCCATTTAGGACTGGGACACAAACGCTAGCTCGCCTTACAAGAAACACACTCTGCTTTAGAGAAAAGAGCACTCTTCTACTCTACTGTGTTTCCTATGGCTTCCAAACAGTGAGCTTGCTCAGAACAAAAGAATTGTGCTTCCTACACACGAAGACCATATGTAGTTCAACTCTGCTTAGGAAACTGACAAGAACAGTAGCTCCTATTCAGTCCAATACACTGTACTTGCTGGAAAAGTCGCGAGTGCTATTTGCCCTGTGTATGGCAATGGGAGCGCAATAGTGACTTTCCTTACCAGAAAACAACTCTTGTTCGTAGGACCAGAAACTGCATGTGATTCAACTCCATTTAGGACTGGAAAACAAACGCTAGCTCGCCTTACAAGAAACACACTCTGCTTTTGAGAAAAGAGCACTCTTCTACTCTACTGTGTTTCTTATGGGGTCCGAACAGTGAGCTTGCTCAGAACAAAAGAACTGTGCTTCCTACACACACGGCCATATCTATTTCAATTCTGCTTAGGAACCTGACCAGAGCAGTAGATCCTCTTCAGTCCAATACACTGTACTTGCTGGGAACAGACGCCAGTGCTATTTGTCCTGTATATGGCAATGGCCAGCGCAATAGTGACTATTCTTATCATAAAACAACTCTTGCTCGTAGGACCACAAACTGCATGTGATTCCACTCCATTTAGGACTGGGAAACAAACGCTAGCTCGCCTACAAGAAACACACTCTGCTTTAGAGAAAAGAGCACTCTTCTACTCTACTGTGTTTCCTATGGGGTCCAAACAGTGATCTTGGTCAGAACAAAAGAACTGTGCTTCCTACACACATGGACCATATCTAGTTCAACTCTGCTTAGGAAACTGACAAGAACAGTAGCTCCTATTCAGTCCAATACACTGTACTTGCTGGGAACAGACGCGAGTGCTATTTGCACTGTGTATGGCATTTAGAGCGCAATAGTGACTCTTCTTACCAGAAAACAACTCTTGCTTTTAGGACCAAAAACTGTCTGTGACTCAACTCCATTTAGGACTGGGAAACAAACGCGAGCTGGCCTTACAAGAAACACACTCTGCTTTAGAGAAAAGAGCACTCATATACTCTACTGTGTTTCCTGTAGGGCCAGAACAGTGAGCTTGCTCAGAACAAAAGAACTGTGCTTCCTACACACGAGGACCATATGTAGTTCAACTCTGCTTAGGAAACTGACAAGAACAGTAGCTCCTCTTCAGTTCGATACACTGTACTTGCTGAGAACAGACGCGAGTGCTATTTGCACTGTGTATGGCAATGGGAGCACAATAGTGACTTTCCTTACCAGAAAACAACTCTTGCTCGTAGGACCAGAAACTGCATGTGATTCAACTCTTTTTAGGACTGGGAAACAAATGCTAGCTTGCCTTACATGAAACACACTCTGCTTTTGAGAAAAGAGCACTCTTCTACTCTACTGTGTTTTCTATGGGGTCCAAAGAGTGAGCTTGCTCAGAACAAAAGAACTGTGCTTCCTACACACATGGGCCATATCTAGTTCAACTCTGCTTAGGAAACAAACAAGAACAGTAGCTCCTATTCAGTCGAATACACTGTACTTGCGGGGAACAGACGCGAGTGCTATTTGCACTGTGTTTGGCAAATGGAGCACGATAGTGACTGTCTTACCAGAAAACAACTCTTGCTCGTAGGACAAAAAACTGCATGTGACTCAACTCCATTTAGGACTGGGAAACAAACGCTAGCTCGACTTCCAAGAAATACACTCTGCTTTTGAGAAAAGAGCACTCTTTTACTCTACAGTGTTTCCTATGTGTCCTGAAAAGTGAGCTTGCGCAGAACAAAAAAACTGTGCTTCCTACACACACGGCCATATCTCGCTCAAGTCTGCTTAGGAACCTGACAAGAATAGTAGATCTTCTTCAGTCCAACACACTGTACTTGCTGAGAACAGACGCCAGTGCTATTTGTCCTGTGTAGGGCAATGGCAGCGCAATAGTGACTCTTCTTACCAGAAAACAACTCTTGCTCGTAGGACCAGAAACTGCATGTGATTCAACTCCATTTAGGACTGGGAAACAAACTCTAGCTCGCTTTACAAGAAACACACTCTGCTTTTGAGAAAAGAGCACTCTTCTACTCTACTGTGTTTCCAATAGGGCCAGAACAGTGAGCTTGCTCAGAGAAAAGGAACTGAACTTCCTAAACACACGGGCCATATCTAGTTCAACTCTGCTTAGGAAACTGAGAAGAACAGTAGCTCCTCTTCAGTCCAATACACTGTACTTGCTGGGAACAGACGGGAAGGCTATTTGCGCTGTGTATGGCAATGGGAGCGCAATAGTGACTTTCCTTACCAGAAAACAACTCTTGCTCGTAGGACCAGAAACTGCATGTGATTCAACTCCATTTAGGACTGGGAAACAAACGCTAGCTCGCCTTACAAGAAACACACTCTCCTTTAGAGAAAAGAGCACTCTTCTACTCTACTGTGTTTCCTATGGGGTCCAAACAGTGAGCTTGTTCAGAACAAAAGAACTATGCTTCCTACACACACGGACCATATCTAGTTCAACTCTGCTTAGTAAACTGACAAGAACAGTAGCTCCTATTCAGTCCATTACACTGTACTTGCTGGGAACAGACCCGAGTGCTATTTGCACTGTGTATGGCATTTGGAGCACAATAGTGACTTTCCTTTCCAGAAAACAACTCTTGCTCGTAGGACCAAAAACTGCATGTGACTCAACTCCATTTATAACTGGGAAACAACCGCGAGCTCGCCTTAAAAAGAATCATACTCTGCTTTAGAGAAAAAAGCACTCTTCTACTCTACTGTGTTTCCTATAGGTTCAGAACAGTGAGCTTGCTCAGAAAATAATATCAGTGCTTCCTAAACACACGTGCCATATCTAATTCAACTCTTCTTAGGAAAATGACAAGAACAGTAGCTCCTCTTCATTCCGATACACTGTACTTGCTGGGAACAGACGCCAGTGCTATTTGCACTGTGTATGGCAAAGGGAGCGGAATAATGACTTTCCTTACCAGAAAACAACTCTTGCTCGTAGGACCAGAAACTGCATGTGATTCAACTCCATTTAGGACTGGGAAACAATGGCTAGCTCGCCTTACAAGAAACACAATCTGCTTTTGAGAAAAGAGCACTCTTCTACACTACTGTGTTTCCTATAGGGCCAAAACAGTGAGCTTGCTCAGAACAAAAGAACTGTGCTTCCTACACACACGGCCATATTTAGTTCAATTCTGCTTATAAATCTGACAAGAACAGTAGATCCTCTTCAGTCCAATACACTGTACTTGCTGGGAACAGACGCCAGTGCTATTTGTTCTGTGTATGGCAATGGCAGCGCAATAGTGACTATTCATACCATAAAAAAACTCTTGCTCCTAGGACCAGAAACTGCATGTGATTCAAGTCCATTTAGGACTGGGAAACAAACACTAGCTCTCCTTACAAGAAACACACTCTGCTTTAGAAAAAGAGCACTCTTCTACTCTACTGTGTTTCCTACAGGGCCAGAACAGTGAGCTTGCTCAGAACAAAAGAACTGTGCTTCCCACACACGGGCCATATCTAGTTCAACTCTGCTTAGGAAACTGACAAGAACAGTAGATTCTCTTCAGTCCAATACACTGTACTTGCTGAGAACAGACGCCAGTGCTATTTGCACTGTGTATGGCAATTGGAGCACAATAGTGACTCGTCTTACCAGAAAACAACTCTTGCTCATAGGACAAAAAACTGCATGTGACTCAACTCCATTTAGGACTGGAAAACAAACTGTAGCTCACTTTACAAGAAACACACTCTGCTTTTGAGAAAAGAGCACTATTCTACTCTACTGTGATTCCTTTAGGGCCAGAACAGTGAGCTTGCTCAGAAAAAAAGAACTGTGCTTCCTACCCACACGGGCCATATCTAGTTCAACTCTTCTTAGGAAACTGACAGGAACAGTAGCTCCTCTTCAGTCCAATACACTGTACTTGCTGGGAACAGACGGGAGGGCTATTTGCACTGTGTATGGCAATGGGAGCACAATAGTGACTTTCCTTACCAGAAAACAACTCTTGCTCCTAGGACCAGAAACTGCATGTGATTCAACTCCATTTAGGACTGGGAAAGAAATGCTAGCTCGACTTACAACAAACACACTGCTTTAGAGAAAAGAGCACTCTTCTACTCTACTGTGTTTCCTATGGGGTCCAAACAGTGAGCTTGCTCAGAACAAAAGAACTGTGCTTCCTACACACATGGATCATATCTAGTTCAACTCTGCTTATGAAACTGACAAGAACAGTAGCTCCTATTCAGTCCAATACACTGTACTTGCTGGGAACAGACCCGAGTGCTATTTGCACTGTGTATGGCATTTGGAGCACAATAGTGACTCTTCTTACCAGAAAACAACTCTTGCTCGTAGGACCAAAAACTGCATGTGACTCAACTCCATTTAAGACTGGGAAACAAACGCGAGCTCGCCTTACAAGAAACACACTCTGCTTTAGAGAAAAGAGCACTCTTCTACTCTACTGTGTTTCCTATAGGGCCAGAACAGTGAGCTTGCTCAGAACATAATAACTCTGCTTCCTAAACACACGGGCCATATCTAGTTCAACTCTGCTTAGGAAAGTGACAAGAACAGTAGCTCCTCTTCAGTCCGATACACTGTACTTTCTGGGAACAGACGCGAGTGCTATTTGCACTGTGTATGGCAAAGCGAGAGCAATAGTGACTTTCCTTACCAGAAAAAAACTCTTGCTCGTAGAACCAGAAAATGCATGTGATTCAACTGCATTTAGGACTGGGAAACAAATGCTAGCTCGCCTTACAAGAAACACACTCTGCTTTTGAGAAAAGAGCACTGTTCTGTACTGTGTTTCCTATAGGGCCAAAACAGTAAGCTTGCTCAGAACAAAAGAACTGTGCTTCCTACACACACGGCCATATTTAGTTCAATTCTGCTTAGGAACCTGACAAGAACAGTAGATCCTCTTCAGTCCAATACACTGAACTTGCTGGGAACAGACGCCAGTTCTATCTGTCCTGTGTATGGCAATGGCAGCGCAATAGTGACTATTCTTACCACAAAAAAACTGTTGCTCTTAGGACCAGAAACTGCATGTGATTCAACTCCATTTAGGACTGGGAAACAAACGCTAGCTCGCCTTACAAGAAACACACTCTGCTTTTGAGAAAAGAGCACTCTTCTACTCTACTGTGTTTCTTATGGGGTCCGAACAGTGAGCTTGCTCAGAACAAAAGAACTGTGCTTCCTACACACACGGCCATATCTATTTCAATTCTGCTTAGGAACCTGACCAGAGCAGTAGATCCTCTTCAGTCCAATACACTGTACTTGCTGGGAACAGACGCCAGTGCTATTTGTCCCGTGTAGGGCAATGGCAGTGCAATAGTGACTCTACTTACCAGAAAACAACTCTTGCTCGTAGGACCAGAAACTGCATGTGATTCAACTCCATTTAGGACTGGGAAACAAACTCTAGCTCGCTTTACAAGAAACACACTCTGCTTTTGAGAAAAGAGCACTCTTCTACTCTACTGTGTTTCCTATAGGGCCAGAACAGTGAGCTTGCTCAGAAAAAATGAACTGTACTTCCTAAATACACGGGCCATATCTAGTTCAACTCTGCTTAGGAAACTCAGAAGAAAAGTAGCTTCTCTTCAGTCCAATACACTGTACTTGCTGGGAACAGATGGGAGGGCTATTTGCACTGTGTATGGCAATGGGAGCGCAATAGTGATTTTCCTTACCAGAAAACAACTCTTGCTCGTAGGACCAGAAACTGCATGTGATTCCACTCCATTTAGGACTGGGAAACAAACGCTAGCTCGCCTTACAAGAAACATACTCTCCTTTAGAGAAAAGAGCACTCTTCTACTGTACTGTGTTTCCTATGGGGTCCAAACAGTGAGCTTGTTCAGAACAAAAGAACTATGCTTCCTACACACACGGACCATATCTAGTTCAACTCTGCTTAGTAAACTGACAAGAACAGTAGCTCCAATTCAGTCCAATACACTGTACTTGCTGGGAACAGACCCGAGTGCTATTTGCACTGTGTATGGCATTTGGAGCACAATAGTGACTCTTCTTACCAGAAAACAACTCTTGCTCATAGGACCAAAAACTGCATGTGACTCAACTCCATTTATAACTGGGAAACAACCGCGAGCTCGCCTTACAAGAATCATACTCTGCTTTAGAGAAAAAAGCACTCTTCTACTCTACTGTGTTTCCTATAGGTTCAGAAGAGTGAGCTTGCTCAGAAAATAATAACAGTGCTTCCTAAACACACGTGCCATATCTAATTCAACTCTTCTTAGGAAAATGACAAGAACAGTAGCTCCTCTTCAGTCCAATACACTGTACTTGCTGGGAACAGACGCCAGTGCTATTTGCACTGTGTATGGCAATTGGAGCACAATAGTGACTCGTCTTACCAGAAAACAACTCTTGCTCATAGGACAAAAAACTGCATGTGACTCAACTCCATTTAGGACTGGAAAAAAAACTCTAGCTCACTTTACAAGAAACACACTCTGCTTTTGAGAAAAGAGCACTATTCTACTCTACTGTGTTTCCTATAGGGCCAGAACAGTGAGCTTGCTCAGAAAAAAAGAACTGTGCTTCCTACCCACACGGGCCATATCTAGTTCAACTCTTCTTAGGAAACTGACAAGAACAGTAGCTCCTCTTCAGTCCAATACACTGTACTTGCTGGGAACAGACGGGAGGGCTATTTGCACTGTGTATGGCAATGGGAGCGCAATAGTGACTTTCCTTACCAGAAAACAACTCTTGCTCCTAGGACCAGAAACTGCATGTGATTCAACTCCATTTAGGACTGGGAAAGAAATGCTAGCTCAACTTACAACAAACACACTGCTTTAGAGAAAAGAGCACTCTTCTACTCTACTGTGTTTCCTATGGGGTCAAAACAGTGAGCTTGCTCAGAACAAAAGAACTGTGCTTCCTACACACATGGATCATATCTAGTTCAACTCTGCTTATGAAACTGACAAGAACAGTAGCTCCTATTCAGTCCAATACACTTTACTTGCTGGGAACAGACCCGAGTGCTATTTGCACTGTGTATGGCATTTGGAGCACAATAGTGACTCTTCTTACCAGAAAACAACTCTTGCTCGTAGGACCAAAAACTGCATGTGACTCAACTCCATTTAAGACTGGGAAACAAACGCGAGCTCGCCTTACAAGAAACACACTCTGCTATAGAGAAAAGAGCACTCTTCTACTCTACTGTGTTTCCTATAGGGCCAGAACAGTGAGCTTGCTCAGAACATAATAACTCTGCTTCCTCTAAAACACACGGGCCATATCTAGTTCAACTCTGCTTAGGAAACTGACAAGAACAGTAGCTCCTCTTCACTCCGATACACTGTACTTTCTGGGAACAGACGCGAGTGCTATTTGCACTGTGTATGGCAAAGCGAGAGCAATAGTGACTTTCCTTACCAGAAAACAACTCTTGCTCGTAGGACCAGAAACTGCATGTGATTCAACTCCATTTAGGACTGGAAAACAAATGCTAGCTCGCCTTACAAGAAACACACTCTGCTTTTGAGAAAAGAGCACTGTTCTCTACTGTGTTTCCTATAGGGCCAAAACAGTAAGCTTGCTCAGAACAAAAGAACTGTGCTTCCTACACACACGGCCATATTTAGTTCAATTCTGCTTAGGAACCTGACAAGAACAGTAGATCCTCTTCAGTCCAATACACTGTACTTGCTGGGAACAGACGCCAGTGCTATTTGTCCTGTGTATGGCAATGGCAGCGCAATAGTGACTATTCTTACCACAAAAAAACTCTTGCTCCTAGGACCAGAAACTGCATGTGATTCAACTCCATTTAGGACTGGGAAACAAACGCTAGCTCTCCTTACAAGAAACACACTCTCCTTTAGAAAAAGAGCAGTCTTCTACTCTACTGTGTTTCCTTTAGGGCCAGAACAGTGAGCTTGCTCAGAACATAAGAACTGTGCTTCCCACACACGGGCCATATCTAGTTCAACTCTGCTTAGTAAACTGACAAGAACAGTAGCTCCTATTCAGTCCAATACACTGTACTTGCTGGTAAAAGACGCGAGTGCTATTTGTCTTGTGTATGGCAATGGGAGCGCAATAGTGACTTTCCTTACCAGAAAACAACTCTTGTTCGTAAGACCAGAAACTGCATGTGATTCAACTCCATTTAGGACTAGGAAACAAACGCTAGCTCTCCTTACAAAAACACACTCTGCTTTTGAGAAAAGAGCACTCTTCTACTCTACTGTGTTTCCTGTAGGGCCAGAACAATGAGCTTGCTCAGAACATAAGAACTGTGCTCCTAAACACGGGCCATATCTAGTTCCACTCTGCTTAGGAAACTGACAAGAACAGTAGATCCTCTTCAGTCCAATACACTGTACTTGCTGGAAACAGACGCAAGAGCTATTTGTACTATGTATGGCAAGGGGAGCGCAATAGTGACTTTCCTTACCAGAAATCAACTCTTGCTCTTAGGACCAGAAACTGCATGTGATTCAACTCCTTTTAGGACTGGGAAAGAAACGCTAGCTCGACTTTCAAGAAACACACTCTGCTTTTGAGAAAAGAGCACTCTTCTACTGTACTGTGTTTCCTATGGGGTCCGAACAGTGAGCTTGCTCAGAACAAAAGAACTGTGCTTCCTACAAATACGGCCATATCTAGTTCAATTCTGCTTAGGAACCTGACAAGAACAGTAGATCCTCTTCAGTCCAATACACTGTACTTGCTGGGAACAGACACCAGTGCTATTTGTCCTGTGTATGGCAATGGCAGCGCAATAGTGACTATTCTTACCATAATACAACTCTTGCACGTAGGACCAGAAACTGCATGTGATTCCACTCCATTTAGGACTGGGACACAAACGCTAGCTCGCCTTACAAGAAACACACTCTGCTTTAGAGAAAAGAGCACTCTTCTACTCTACTGTGTTTCCTATGGCTTCCAAACAGTGAGCTTGCTCAGAACAAAAGAATTGTGCTTCCTACACACGAAGACCATATGTAGTTCAACTCTGCTTAGGAAACTGACAAGAACAGTAGCTCCTATTCAGTCCAATACACTGTACTTGCTGGAAAAGTCGCGAGTGCTATTTGCCCTGTGTATGGCAATGGGAGCGCAATAGTGACTTTCCTTACCAGAAAACAACTCTTGTTCGTAGGACCAGAAACTGCATGTGATTCAACTCCATTTAGGACTGGAAAACAAACGCTAGCTCGCCTTACAAGAAACACACTCTGCTTTTGAGAAAAGAGCACTCTTCTACTCTACTGTGTTTCTTATGGGGTCCGAACAGTGAGCTTGCTCAGAACAAAAGAACTGTGCTTCCTACACACACGGCCATATCTATTTCAATTCTGCTTAGGAACCTGACCAGAGCAGTAGATCCTCTTCAGTCCAATACACTGTACTTGCTGGGAACAGACGCCAGTGCTATTTGTCCTGTATATGGCAATGGCAGCGCAATAGTGACTATTCTTATCATAAAACAACTCTTGCTCGTAGGACCACAAACTGCATGTGATTCCACTCCATTTAGGACTGGGAAACAAACGCTAGCTCGCCTACAAGAAACACACTCTGCTTTAGAGAAAAGAGCACTCTTCTACTCTACTGTGTTTCCTATGGGGTCCAAACAGTGATCTTGGTCAGAACAAAAGAACTGTGCTTCCTACACACATGGACCATATCTAGTTCAACTCTGCTTAGGAAACTGACAAGAACAGTAGCTCCTATTCAGTCCAATACACTGTACTTGCTGGGAACAGACGCGAGTGCTATTTGCACTGTGTATGGCATTTAGAGCGCAATAGTGACTCTTCTTACCAGAAAACAACTCTTGCTTTTAGGACCAAAAACTGTCTGTGACTCAACTCCATTTAGGACTGGGAAACAAACGCGAGATGGCCTTACAAGAAACACACTCTGCTTTAGAGAAAAGAGCACTCATATACTCTACTGTGTTTCCTGTAGGGCCAGAACAGTGAGCTTGCTCAGAACAAAAGAACTGTGCTTCCTACACACGAGGACCATATGTAGTTCAACTCTGCTTAGGAAACTGACAAGAACAGTAGCTCCTCTTCAGTTCGATACACTGTACTTGCTGAGAACAGACGCGAGTGCTATTTGCACTGTGTATGGCAATGGGAGCACAATAGTGACTTTCCTTACCAGAAAACAACTCTTGCTCGTAGGACCAGAAACTGCATGTGATTCAACTCTTTTTAGGACTGGGAAACAAATGCTAGCTTGCCTTACATGAAACACACTCTGCTTTTGAGAAAAGAGCACTCTTCTACTCTACTGTGTTTTCTATGGGGTCCAAAGAGTGAGCTTGCTCAGAACAAAAGAACTGTGCTTCCTACACACATGGGCCATATCTAGTTCAACTCTGCTTAGGAAACAAACAAGAACAGTAGCTCCTATTCAGTCGAATACACTGTACTTGCGGGGAACAGACGCGAGTGCTATTTGCACTGTGTTTGGCAAATGGAGCACGATAGTGACTGTCTTACCAGAAAACAACTCTTGCTCGTAGGACAAAAAACTGCATGTGACTCAACTCCATTTAGGACTGGGAAACAAACGCTAGCTCGACTTCCAAGAAATACACTCTGCTTTTGAGAAAAGAGCACTCTTTTACTCTACAGTGTTTCCTATGTGTCCTGAAAAGTGAGCTTGCGCAGAACAAAAAAACTGTGCTTCCTACACACACGGCCATATCTCGCTCAAGTCTGCTTAGGAACCTGACAAGAATAGTAGATCTTCTTCAGTCCAACACACTGTACTTGCTGAGAACAGACGCCAGTGCTATTTGTCCTGTGTAGGGCAATGGCAGCGCAATAGTGACTCTTCTTACCAGAAAACAACTCTTGCTCGTAGGACCAGAAACTGCATGTGATTCAACTCCATTTAGGACTGGGAAACAAACTCTAGCTCGCTTTACAAGAAACACACTCTGCTTTTGAGAAAAGAGCACTCTTCTACTCTACTGTGTTTCCAATAGGGCCAGAACAGTGAGCTTGCTCAGAGAAAAGGAACTGAACTTCCTAAACACACGGGCCATATCTAGTTCAACTCTGCTTAGGAAACTGAGAAGAACAGTAGCTCCTCTTCAGTCCAATACACTGTACTTGCTGGGAACAGACGGGAAGGCTATTTGCGCTGTGTATGGCAATGGGAGCGCAATAGTGACTTTCCTTACCAGAAAACAACTCTTGCTCGTAGGACCAGAAACTGCATGTGATTCAACTCCATTTAGGACTGGGAAACAAACGCTAGCTCGCCTTACAAGAAACACACTCTCCTTTAGAGAAAAGAGCACTCTTCTACTCTACTGTGTTTCCTATGGGGTCCAAACAGTGAGCTTGTTCAGAACAAAAGAACTATGCTTCCTACACACACGGACCATATCTAGTTCAACTCTGCTTAGTAAACTGACAAGAACAGTAGCTCCTATTCAGTCCATTACACTGTACTTGCTGGGAACAGACCCGAGTGCTATTTGCACTGTGTATGGCATTTGGAGCACAATAGTGACTTTCCTTTCCAGAAAACAACTCTTGCTCGTAGGACCAAAAACTGCATGTGACTCAACTCCATTTATAACTGGGAAACAACCGCGAGCTCGCCTTAAAAAGAATCATACTCTGCTTTAGAGAAAAAAGCACTCTTCTACTCTACTGTGTTTCCTATAGGTTCAGAACAGTGAGCTTGCTCAGAAAATAATATCAGTGCTTCCTAAACACACGTGCCATATCTAATTCAACTCTTCTTAGGAAAATGACAAGAACAGTAGCTCCTCTTCATTCCGATACACTGTACTTGCTGGGAACAGACGCGAGTGCTATTTGCACTGTGTATGGCAAAGGGAGCGGAATAATGACTTTCCTTACCAGAAAACAACTCTTGCTCGTAGGACCAGAAACTGCATGTGATTCAACTCCATTTAGGACTGGGAAACAATGGCTAGCTCGCCTTACAAGAAACACAATCTGCTTTTGAGAAAAGAGCACTCTTCTACACTACTGTGTTTCCTATAGGGCCAAAACAGTGAGCTTGCTCAGAACAAAAGAACTGTGCTTCCTACACACACGGCCATATTTAGTTCAATTCTGCTTATAAATCTGACAAGAACAGTAGATCCTCTTCAGTCCAATACACTGTACTTGCTGGGAACAGACGCCAGTGCTATTTGTTCTGTGTATGGCAATGGCAGCGCAATAGTGACTATTCATACCATAAAAAAACTCTTGCTCCTAGGACCAGAAACTGCATGTGATTCAAGTCCATTTAGGACTGGGAAACAAACACTAGCTCTCCTTACAAGAAACACACTCTGCTTTAGAAAAAGAGCACTCTTCTACTCTACTGTGTTTCCTACAGGGCCAGAACAGTGAGCTTGCTCAGAACAAAAGAACTGTGCTTCCCACACACGGGCCATATCTAGTTCAACTCTGCTTAGGAAACTGACAAGAACAGTAGATTCTCTTCAGTCCAATACACTGTACTTGCTGAGAACAGACGCCAGTGCTATTTGCACTGTGTATGGCAATTGGAGCACAATAGTGACTCGTCTTACCAGAAAACAACTCTTGCTCATAGGACAAAAAACTGCATGTGACTCAACTCCATTTAGGACTGGAAAACAAACTGTAGCTCACTTTACAAGAAACACACTCTGCTTTTGAGAAAAGAGCACTATTCTACTCTACTGTGATTCCTTTAGGGCCAGAACAGTGAGCTTGCTCAGAAAAAAAGAACTGTGCTTCCTACCCACACGGGCCATATCTAGTTCAACTCTTCTTAGGAAACTGACAGGAACAGTAGCTCCTCTTCAGTCCAATACACTGTACTTGCTGGGAACAGACGGGAGGGCTATTTGCACTGTGTATGGCAATGGGAGCACAATAGTGACTTTCCTTACCAGAAAACAACTCTTGCTCCTAGGACCAGAAACTGCATGTGATTCAACTCCATTTAGGACTGGGAAAGAAATGCTAGCTCGACTTACAACAAACACACTGCTTTAGAGAAAAGAGCACTCTTCTACTCTACTGTGTTTCCTATGGGGTCCAAACAGTGAGCTTGCTCAGAACAAAAGAACTGTGCTTCCTACACACATGGATCATATCTAGTTCAACTCTGCTTATGAAACTGACAAGAACAGTAGCTCCTATTCAGTCCAATACACTGTACTTGCTGGGAACAGACCCGAGTGCTATTTGCACTGTGTATGGCATTTGGAGCACAATAGTGACTCTTCTTACCAGAAAACAACTCTTGCTCGTAGGACCAAAAACTGCATGTGACTCAACTCCATTTAAGACTGGGAAACAAACGCGAGCTCGCCTTACAAGAAACACACTCTGCTTTAGAGAAAAGAGCACTCTTCTACTCTACTGTGTTTCCTATAGGGCCAGAACAGTGAGCTTGCTCAGAACATAATAACTCTGCTTCCTAAACACACGGGCCATATCTAGTTCAACTCTGCTTAGGAAAGTGACAAGAACAGTAGCTCCTCTTCAGTCCGATACACTGTACTTTCTGGGAACAGACGCGAGTGCTATTTGCACTGTGTATGGCAAAGCGAGAGCAATAGTGACTTTCCTTACCAGAAAAAAACTCTTGCTCGTAGAACCAGAAAATGCATGTGATTCAACTGCATTTAGGACTGGGAAACAAATGCTAGCTCGCCTTACAAGAAACACACTCTGCTTTTGAGAAAAGAGCACTGTTCTGTACTGTGTTTCCTATAGGGCCAAAACAGTAAGCTTGCTCAGAACAAAAGAACTGTGCTTCCTACACACACGGCCATATTTAGTTCAATTCTGCTTAGGAACCTGACAAGAACAGTAGATCCTCTTCAGTCCAATACACTGAACTTGCTGGGAACAGACGCCAGTTCTATCTGTCCTGTGTATGGCAATGGCAGCGCAATAGTGACTATTCTTACCACAAAAAAACTGTTGCTCCTAGGACCAGAAACTGCATGTGATTCAACTCCATTTAGGACTGGGAAACAAACGCTAGCTCGCCTTACAAAAACACACTCTGCTTTTGAGAAAAGAGCACTTTTCTACTCTACTGTGTTTCCTGTAGGGCCAGAACAATGAGCTTGCTCAGAACATAAGAACTGTGCTCCTACACACGGGCCATATCTACTTCCACTTTGCTTAGGAAACTGACAAGAACAGTAGATCCTCTTCAGTCCGATACACTGTACTTGCTGGGAACAGACGCGAGAGCTATTTGTACTATGTATGGCAAGGGGAGCGCAATAGTGACTTTCCTTACAAGAAAGCAACTCTTGCTCTTAGGACCAGAAACTGCATGTGAATCAACTCCTTTTAGGACTGGGAAACAAACGCTAGCTCGACTTTCAAGAAACACACTCTGCTTTTGAGAAAAGAGCACTCTTCTACTCTACTGTGTTTCCTATGGGGTCCGAACAGTGAGCTTGCTCAGAACAAAAGAACTGTGCTTCCTACACACACGGCCATATCTAGTTCAATTCTGCTTAGGAACCTGACAAGAACAGTAGATCCTCTTCAGTCCAATACACTGTACTTGCTGGGAACAGACACCAGTGCTATTTGTCCTGTGTATGGCAATGGCAGCGCAATAGTGACTATTCCTACCATAAAACAACTCTTGCTCATATGACCAGAAACTGCATGTGATTCCACTCCATTTAGGACTGGGACACAAACGCTAGCTCGCCTTACAAGAAACACACTCTGCTTTAGAGAAAAGAGCATTCTTCTACTCTACTGTGTTTCCTATGTGGTCCAAAAGTGAGCTTGCTCAGAACAAAAGAACTGTGCTTCCTACACACGAGGACCATATGTAGTTCAACTCTGCTTAGGAAACTGACAAGAACAGTAGCTCCTATTCAGTCCAATACACTGTACTTGCTGGGAAAAGACGCGAGTGCTATTTGCCCTGTGTATGGCAATGGGAGCGCAATAGTGACTTTCCTTACCAGAAAACAACTCTTGTTCGTAGGACCAGAAACTGCATGTGATTCAACTCCATTTAGGACTGGGAAACAAACGCTAGCTCGCCTTACAAGAAACACACTCTGCTTTTGAGAAAAGAGCACTCTTCTACTCTACTGTGTTTCTTATGGGGTCTGAACAGTGAGCTTGCTCAGAACAAAAGAACTGTGCTTCCTACACACACGGCCATATCTAGTTCAATTCTGCTTAGGAACCTGACCAGAGCAGTAGATCCTCTTCAGTCCAATACACTGTACTTGCTGGGAACAGACGCCAGTGCTATTTGTCCTGTATATTGCAAAGGCAGCGCAATAGTGACTATTCTTATCATAAAACAACTCTTGCTTGTAGGACCACAAACTGCATGTGATTCCACTCCATTTAGGACTGGGAAACAAACGCTAGCTCGCCTACAAGAAACACACTCTGCTTTAGAGAAAAGAGCACTCTTCTACTCTACTGTGTTTCCTATGGGGTCCAAACAGTGATCTTGGTCAGAACAAAAGAACTGTGCTTCCTACACACATGGACCATATCTAGTTCAACTCTGCTTAGGAAACTGTCAAGAACAGTAGCTCCTATTCAGTCCAATACACTGTACTTGCTGGGAACAGAAGCGAGTGCTATTTGCACTGTGTATGGCATTTAGAGCGCAGTAGTGACTCTTCTTACCAGAAAACAACTCTTGATTTTAGGACCAAAAACTGTCTGTGACTCAACTCCATTTAGGACTGGGAAACAAACGCGAGCTGGCCTTATAAGAAACACACTCTGCTTTAGAGAAAAGAGCACTCTTCTACTCTACTGTGTTTCCTATAGGGCCAGAACAGTGAGCTTGCTCAGAACATAATAACTGTGCCTCCTACACACACGGGCCATATCTAGTTCAACTCTGCTTAGGAAACTGACAAGAACAGTAGCTCCTCTTCAGTCCGATACACTGTACTTGCTGGGAACAGGCGCGAGTGCTACTTGCACTGTGTACGGCAATTGGAGCACAATAGTGACTCGTCTTACCAGAAAACAACTCTTGCTCGTAGCACAAAAAACTGCATGTGACTCAACTCCATTTAGGACTGGGAAACAAACGCTAGCTCGCCTTACAAGAAACACACTCTGTTTTTGAGAAAAGAGCACTCTTCTACTCTACTGTGTTTCCTATAGGGCCAGAACAGTGAGCTTGCTCAGAAGAAATGAACTGTGCTTCCTAGACACACGGGCCATATCTAATTCAACTCTGCTTAGGAGACTGACAAGAGCAGTAGCTCCTCTTCAGTCCAATACACTGTACTTGCTGGGAACAGACGTGAGTGCTATTTGCACTGTGTATGGCAATGGGAGCGCAATAGTGGCTTTCCTTACCAGAAAACAACTCTTGCTCATAGGACCACACACTGCATGTGATTCAACGCCATTTAGGACTGCGAAACAAATGCTAGCTCGTCTTATAAAAAACACACTCTGCTTCTGAGAAAAGAACACTCTTCTACTCTACTGTGTTTCCTATGGGGTCCAAACAGTGAGCTTGCTCAGAACAAAAGAACTGTGCTTCCTACACACATCGACCATATGTAGTTCAACTCTGCTTAGGAAACTGACAAGAACAGTAGCTCCTCTTCAGTCCAATACACTGTACTTGCGGGGAAGAGACGCGAGTGCTCTTTGCACTGTGTATGGCAATTGGAGCACAATAGTGACTCGTCTTACCAGAAAACAACTCTTGCTCGTAGGACAAAAAACTGCATGTGATTCAACTCCATTTAGGTCTGGGAAACAAACGCTAGCTCGCCTTACAAGAAACACACTCTGCTTTAGAGAAAAGAGCACTCTTCTACTCTACTGTGTTTCCTATGGGGTCCGAACAGTGAGCTTTCTAAGAAAAAAAGAACTGTGCTTCCTACACACACAGCCATATCTAGTTCAGTTCTGCTTAGGAACCTGACAAGAACAGCAGCTCCTCTTCAGTCCAATACACTGTACTGCTGGGAACAGACGCCAGTGTTATTTGTCCTGTGTATGGCAATGGCAGCACAATAGTGACTATTCTTATCATAAAACAACTCTTGCTTGTAGGACCAGAAACTGTATGTGATTCAACTTCATTTAGGACTGGGAAACAAACGCTAGCTCGCCTTACTAGAAACACAATCTGCTTTAGAGAAAAGAGCACTCTTCTATTCTACTCTGTTTCCTATAGGGCCAGAACAGTGAGCTTGCTCAGAACAAAAGAACTGTGCTTCCTACACATGGGCCATATCTAGTTCAACTCTGCTTAGGAAACTGACAAGAACAGTAGCTCCTCTTCAGTCCGATACACTGTACTTGCTGGGAACAGACGCAAGTGCTATTTGCACTGTGTATGGCAAAGGGAGCACAATAGTGACTTTCCTTACCATAAAACAACTCTTGCTCGTAGGACAGAAACTGCATGTGATTCCACTCCATTTAGGACTGGGAAACAAATGCTAGCTCGCCTTACAAGAAACACACTGTGCTTTAGAGAAAAGAGCACTCTTCTACTCTACTGTGTTTCCTATGGGGTCCAAACAGTGAGCTTGCTCAGAACATAAGAACTGTGCTTCCTACACACAAGGACCATATGTAGTTCAACTCTGCTTAGGAAACTGACAAGAACAGTAGCTCCTATTCAGTCCAATACACTGTGCTTGCTGGGAACAGACGCGAATGCTATTTGCACTGTGTATGGCAAAGGGAGCACAATAGTGACTTTCCATACCAGAAAACAACTCTTGCTCGTAGGACCAGAAACTGCATGTGACTCAATTCCATTTAGGACTGGGAAACAAATGATAGCTTGCCTTACAAAAAACACACTCTGCTTTTGAGAAAAGAGCTCTCTTCTACTCTACTGTGTTTCCTATGGGGTCCAAACAGTGAGATTGCTCAGAACAAAAGAACTGTGCTTCCTACACACACGGCCATATCTACTTCAATTCTGCTTAGGAACCTGACAAGAACAGTAGATCCTCTTCAGTCCTATACACTGTATTTGCTGTGAACAGACGCCAGTGCTCTTTGTCCTGTGTATGGCAATGGCAGCACAATAGTGACTGTTCTTACCATAAAACAACTCTTGCTCGTAAGACAGAAACTGCATGTGATTCCACTCCATTTAGGACTGGGAAACAAATGCTAGCTTGCCTTACAAGAAACACACTCTGCTTTAGAGAAAGGAGCACTCTTCTACTCTACTGTGTTTCCTATGGGGTCCAAACAGTGAGCTTGCTCAGAACAAAGAACTGTGCTTCCTACACACATGGACCATATCTAGTTCAACTCTGCTTAGGAAACTGACAAGAACAATAGCTCCTCTTCAGTCCGATACACTGTACTTGCTGGGAACAGACGCGAGTGCTATTTGCACTGTGTATGGCAAAGGGAGGACAATAGTGACTTTCCTTACCAGAAAACAACTCTTGCTCAGAGGACCAGATACTTCATGTGACTCAACTCCATTTAGGACTGGGAAACAAATGATAGCTCGCCTTACAAAAAACACACTCTGCTTTTGAGAAAAGAGCACTCTTCTACTCTACTGTGTTTCCTATGGGGTCCGAACAGTGAGCTTGCTCAGAACAAAAGAACTGTGCTTCCTACACACACGGCCATATCTAGTTCAATTCTGCTTAGGAACCTGAAAAGAACAGTAGATCCTCTTCAGTCCAATACACTGTACTTGCTGGGAACAGACGCCAGTGCTATTTGTCCTGTGTATGGCAATGTCAGCACAATAGTGACTATTCTTACCATAAAACAACTCTTGCTCGTAGGACAGAAACTGCATGTGATTCCACTCCATTTAGGACTGGGAAACAAATGCTAGCTCGCCTTACAAGAAACACACTGTGCTTTAGAGAAAAGAGCACTCTTCTACTCTACTGTGTTTCCTATGGGGTCCAAACAGTGAGCTTGCTCAGAACATAAGAACTGTGCTTCCTACACACAAGGACCATATGTAGTTCAACTCTGCTTAGGAAACTGACAAGAACAGTAGCTCCTATTCAGTCCAATACACTGTGCTTGCTGGGAACAGACGCGAATGCTATTTGCACTGTGTATGGCAAAGGGAGCACAATAGTGACTTTCCATACCAGAAAACAACTCTTGCTCGTAGGACCAGAAACTGCATGTGACTCAATTCCATTTAGGACTGGGAAACAAAAGATAGCTTGCCTTACAAAAAACACACTCTGCTTTTGAGAAAAGAGCTCTCTTCTACTCTACTGTGTTTCCTATGGGGACCAAACAGTGAGATTGCTCAGAACAAAAGAACTGTGCTTCCTACACACACGGCCATATCTAGTTCAATTCTGCTTAGGAACCTGACAAGAACAGTAGATCCTCTTCAGTCCTATACACTGTATTTGCTGTGAACAGACGCCAGTGCTCTTTGTCCTGTGTATGGCAATGGCAGCACAATAGTGACTATTCTTACCATAAAACAACTCTTGCTCGTAGGACAGAAACTGCATGTGATTCCACTCCATTTAGGACTGGGAAACAAATGCTAGCTCGCCTTACAAGAAACACACTCTGCTTTAGAGAAAAGAGCACTCTTCTACTCTACTGTGTTTCCTATGGGGTCCAAACAGTGAGCTTGCTCAGAACAAAGAACTGTGCTTCCTACACACATGGACCATATCTAGTTCAACTCTGCTTAGGAAACTGACAAGAACAGTAGCTCCTCTTCAGTCCGATACACTGTACTTGCTGGGAACAGACACGAGTGCTATTTGCACTGTGTATGGCAAAGGGAGCACAATAATGACTTTCCTTACCAGAAAACAACTCTTGCTTGTAGGACCAGATACTTCATGTGACTCAACTCCATTTAGGACTGGGAAACAAATGATAGCTCGCCTTACAAAAAACACACTCTGCTTTTGAGAAAAGAGCACTCTTCTACTCTACTGTGTTTCCTATGGGGTCCGAACAGTGAGCTTGCTCAGAACAAAAGAACTGTGCTTCCTACACACACGGCCATATCTAGTTCAATTCTGCTTAGGAACCTGAAAAGAACAGTAGATCCTCTTCAGTCCAATACACTGTACTTGCTGGGAACAGACGCCAGTGCTATTTGTCCTGTATATTGCAATGGCAGCGCAATAGTGACTATTCTTATCATAAAACATCTCTTGCTCGTAGGACCACAAACTGCATGTGATTCCACTCCATTTAGGACTGGGAAACAAACGCTAGCTCGCCTACAAGAAACACACTCTGCTTTAGAGAAAAGAGCACTCTTTTACTCTACTGTGTTTCCTATGGGGTCCAAACAGTGATCTTGGTCAGAACAAAAGAACTGTGCTTCCTACACACATGGACCATATGTAGTTCAACTCTGCTTAGGAAACTGACAAGAACAGTAGCTCCTCTTCAGTCCAATACACTGTACTTGCTGGGAACAGAAGCGAGTGCTATTTGCACTGTGTATGGCATTTAGAGCGCAGTAGTGACTCTTCTTACCAGAAAACAACTCTTGATTTTAGGACCAAAAACTGTCTGTGACTCAACTCCATTTAGGACTGGGAAACAAACGCGAGCTGGCCTTATAAGAAACACACTCTGCTTTAGAGAAAAGAGCACTCTTCTACTCTACTGTGTTTCCTATAGGGCCAGAACAGTGAGCTTGCTCAGAACATAATAACTGTGCCTCCTACACACACGGGCCATATCTAGTTCCACTCTGCTTAGGAAACTGACAAGAACAGTAGCTCCTCTTCAGTCCGATACACTGTACTTGCTGAGAACAGGCGCGAGTGCTACTTGCACTGTGTACGGCAATTGGAGCACAATAGTGACTCGTCTTGCCAGAAAACAACTCTTGCTCGTAGCACAAAAAACTGCATGTGACTCAACTCCATTTAGGACTGGGAAACAAACGCTAGCTTGCCTTACAAGAAACACACTCTGTTTTTGAGAAAAGAGCACTCTTCTACTCTACTGTGTTTCCTATAGGGCCAGAACAGTGAGCTTGCTCAGAAGAAATGAACTGTGCTTCCTAGACACACGGGCCATATCTAATTCAACTCTGCTTAGGAGACTGACAAGAGCAGTAGCTCCTCTTCAGTCCAATACACTGTACTTGCTGGGAACAGACGTGAGTGCTATTTGCACTGTGTATGGCAATGAGAGCGCAATAGTGGCTTTCCTTACCAGAAAACAACTCTTGCTCATAGGACCACACACTGCATGTGATTCAACGCCATTTAGGACTGCGAAACAAATGCTAGCTCGTCTTATAAAAAACACACTCTGCTTCTGAGAAAAGAGCACTCTTCTACTCTACTGTGTTTCCTATGGATTCCGAACAGTGAGCTTTCTCAGAAAAAAAGAACTGTGCTTCCTACACACACAGCCATATCTAGTTCAATTCTGCTTAGGAACCTGACAAGAACAGCAGCTCCTCTTCAGTCCAATACACTGTACTGCTGGGAACAGACGCCAGTGTTATTTGTCCTGTGTATGGCAATGGCAGCACAATAGTGACTATTCTTATCATACAACAACTCTTGCTTGTAGGACCAGAAACTGTATGTGATTCAACTTCATTTAGGACTGGGAAACAAACGCTAGCTCGCCTTTCTAGAAACACAATCTGCTTTAGAGAAAAGAGCACTCTTCTATTCTACTCTGTTTCCTATAGGGCCAGAACAGTGAGCTTGCTCAGAACAAAAGAAATGTGCATCCTACAAACGGGCCATATCTAGTTCAACTCTGCTTAGGAAACTGACAAGAACAGTAGCTCCTCTTCAGTCCGATACACTGTACTTGCTGAGAACAGACGCGAGTGCTACTTGCACTGTGTATGGCAATTGGAGCACAATAGTGACTCGTCTTACCAGAAAACAACTCTTTCTCGTAGCACAAAAAGCTGCATGTGACTCAACTCCATTTAGAACTGGAAAACAAACTCTAGCTCGCCTTACAAGAAACACACTCTGCTTTTGAGAAAAGAGCACTCTTCTACTCTACTGTGTTTCCTATAGGGCCAGAACAGTGAGCTTGCTCAGAACAAATGAACTGTGCTTCCTAGAAACACGGGCCATATCTAGTTCAACTCTGCTTAGGAGACTGACAAGAACAGTAGCTCCTCTTCAGTCCAATACACTGTACTTGCTGGGAACAGACGCGAGTGCTATTTGCACTGTGTATGTCAATGGGAGCGCAATAGTGACTTTCCTTACCAGAAAACAACTCTTGCTCGTAGGACCAGAAACTGCATGTGATTCAACTCCGTTTAGGACTGGGAAAAAAATGCTCGCTCGCCTTACATGAAACACTCTCTGCTTTTGAGAAAAGAGCACTCTTCTACTCTACTGTGTTTCCTATGGGGTCCAAACAGTGAGCTTGCTCAGAACAAAGAACTGTGCTTCCTACACACATGGACCATATCTAGTTCAACTCTGCTTAGGAAACTGAGAAGAACAGTAGCTCCTATTCAGTCCAATACACTGTACTTGCTGGGAAAATTCGCGAGTGCTATTTGCCCTGTGTATGGCAATGGGAGCGCAATAGTGACTTTCCTTACCAGAAAACAACTCTTGTTCGTAGGACCAGAAACTGCATGTGATTCAACTCCATTTAGGACTGGAAAACAAACGCTAGCTCGCCTTACAAGAAACACACTCTGCTTTTGAGAAAAGAGCACTCTTCTACTCTACTGTGTTTCTTATGGGGTCCGAACAGTGAGCTTGCTCAGAACAAAAGAACTGTGCTTCCTACACACACGGCCATATCTATTTCAATTCTGCTTAGGAACCTGACCAGAGCAGTAGATCCTCTTCAGTCCAATACACTGTACTTGCTGGGAACAGACGCCAGTGCTATTTGTCCTGTATATGGCAATGGCAGCGCAATAGTGACTATTCTTATCATAAAACAACTCTTGCTCGTAGGACCACAAACTGCATGTGATTCCACTCCATTTAGGACTGGGAAACAAACGCTAGCTCGCCTACAAGAAACACACTCTGCTTTAGAGAAAAGAGCACTCTTCTACTCTACTGTGTTTCCTATGGGGTCCAAACAGTGATCTTGGTCAGAACAAAAGAACTGTGCTTCCTACACACATGGACCATATCTAGTTCAACTCTGCTTAGGAAACTGACAAGAACAGTAGCTCCTATTCAGTCCAATACACTGTACTTGCTGGGAAAAGACGCGAGTGCTATTTGCACTGTGTATGGCATTTAGAGCGCAATAGTGACTCTTCTTACCAGAAAACAACTCTTGCTTTTAGGACCAAAAACTGTCTGTGACTCAACTCCATTTAGGACTGGGAAACAAACGCGAGCTGGCCTTATAAGAAACACACTCTGCTTTAGAGAAAAGAGCACTCTTCTACTCTACTGTGTTTCCTATAGGGCCAGAACAGTGAGCTTGCTCAGAACATAATAACTGTGCCTCCTACACACACGGGCCATATCTAGTTCAACTCTGCTTAGGAAACTGACAAGAACAGTAGCTCCTCTTCAGTCCGATACACTGTACTTGCTGGGAACAGGCGCGAGTGCTACTTGCACTGTGTACGGCAATTGGAGCACAATAGTGACTCGTCTTACCAGAAAACAACTCTTGCTCGTAGCACAAAAAACTGCATGTGACTCAACTCCATTTAGGACTGGGAAACAAACGCTAGCTCGCCTTACAAGAAACACACTCTGTTTTTGAGAAAAGAGCACTCTTCTACTCTACTGTGTTTCCTATAGGGCCAGAACAGTGAGCTTGCTCAGAAGAAATGAACTGTGCTTCCTAGACACACGGGCCATATCTAATTCAACTCTGCTTAGGAGACTGACAAGAGCAGTAGCTCCTCTTCAGTCCAATACACTGTACTTGCTGGGAACAGACGTGAGTGCTATTTGCACTGTGTATGGCAATGGGAGCGCAATAGTGGCTTTCCTTACCAGAAAACAACTCTTGCTCATAGGACCACACACTGCATGTGATTCAACGCCATTTAGGACTGCGAAACAAATGCTAGCTCGTCTTATAAAAAACACACTCTGCTTCTGAGAAAAGAACACTCTTCTACTCTACTGTGTTTCCTATGGGGTCCAAACAGTGAGCTTGCTCAGAACAAAAGAACTGTGCTTCCTACACACATCGACCATATGTAGTTCAACTCTGCTTAGGAAACTGACAAGAACAGTAGCTCCTCTTCAGTCCAATACACTGTACTTGCGGGGAAGAGACGCGAGTGCTCTTTGCACTGTGTATGGCAATTGGAGCACAATAGTGACTCGTCTTACCAGAAAACAACTCTTGCTCGTAGGACAAAAAACTGCATGTGATTCAACTCCATTTAGGTCTGGGAAACAAACGCTAGCTCGCCTTACAAGAAACACACTCTGCTTTAGAGAAAAGAGCACTCTTCTACTCTACTGTGTTTCCTATGGGGTCCGAACAGTGAGCTTTCTAAGAAAAAAAGAACTGTGCTTCCTACACACACAGCCATATCTAGTTCAGTTCTGCTTAGGAACCTGACAAGAACAGCAGCTCCTCTTCAGTCCAATACACTGTACTGCTGGGAACAGACGCCAGTGTTATTTGTCCTGTGTATGGCAATGGCAGCACAATAGTGACTATTCTTATCATAAAACAACTCTTGCTTGTAGGACCAGAAACTGTATGTGATTCAACTTCATTTAGGACTGGGAAACAAACGCTAGCTCGCCTTACTAGAAACACAATCTGCTTTAGAGAAAAGAGCACTCTTCTATTCTACTCTGTTTCCTATAGGGCCAGAACAGTGAGCTTGCTCAGAACAAAAGAACTGTGCTTCCTACACATGGGCCATATCTAGTTCAACTCTGCTTAGGAAACTGACAAGAACAGTAGCTCCTCTTCAGTCCGATACACTGTACTTGCTGGGAACAGACGCAAGTGCTATTTGCACTGTGTATGGCAAAGGGAGCACAATAGTGACTTTCCTTACCAGAAAACAACTCTTGCTCGTAGGACCAGATACTTCATGTGACTCAACTCCATTTAGGACTGGGAAACAAATGATAGCTTGCCTTACAAAAAACACACTCTGCTTTTGAGAAAAGAGCACTCTTCTACTCTACTGTGTTTCCTATGGGGTCGGAACAGTGAGCTTGCTCAGAACAAAAGAACTGTGCTTCCTACACACACGGCCATATCTAGTTCAATTCTGCTTAGGAACCTGAAAAGAACAGTAGATCCTCTTCAGTCCTATACACTGTACTTGCTGCGAACAAACGCCAGTGCTATTTGTCCTGTGTATGGCAATGGCAGCACAATAGTGACTATTCTTACCATAAAACAACTCTTGCTCGTAGGACAGAAACTGCATGTGATTCCACTCCATTTAGGACTGGGAAACAAATGCTAGCTCGCCTTACAAGAAACACACTGTGCTTTAGAGAAAAGAGCACTCTTCTACTCTACTGTGTTTCCTATGGGGTCCAAACAGTGAGCTTGCTCAGAACATAAGAACTGTGCTTCCTACACACAAGGACCATATGTAGTTCAACTCTGCTTAGGAAACTGACAAGAACAGTAGCTCCTATTCAGTCCAATACACTGTGCTTGCTGGGAACAGACGCGAATGCTATTTGCACTGTGTATGGCAAAGGGAGCACAATAGTGACTTTCCATACCAGAAAACAACTCTTGCTCGTAGGACCAGAAACTGCATGTGACTCAATTCCATTTAGGACTGGGAAACAAATGATAGCTTGCCTTACAAAAAACACACTCTGCTTTTGAGAAAAGAGCTCTCTTCTACACTACTGTGTTTCCTATGGGGTCCAAACAGTGAGATTGCTCAGAACAAAAGAACTGTGCTTCCTACACACACGGCCATATCTACTTCAATTCTGCTTAGGAACCTGACAAGAACAGTAGATCCTCTTCAGTCCTATACACTGTATTTGCTGTGAACAGACGCCAGTGCTCTTTGTCCTGTGTATGGCAATGGCAGCACAATAGTGACTGTTCTTACCATAAAACAACTCTTGCTCGTAAGACAGAAACTGCATGTGATTCCACTCCATTTAGGACTGGGAAACAAATGCTAGCTTGCCTTACAAGAAACACACTCTGCTTTAGAGAAAGGAGCACTCTTCTACTCTACTGTGTTTCCTATGGGGTCCAAACAGTGAGCTTGCTCAGAACAAAGAACTGTGCTTCCTACACACATGGACCATATCTAGTTCAACTCTGCTTAGGAAACTGACAAGAACAATAGCTCCTCTTCAGTCCGATACACTGTACTTGCTGGGAACAGACGCGAGTGCTATTTGCACTGTGTATGGCAAAGGGAGGACAATAGTGACTTTCCTTACCAGAAAACAACTCTTGCTCAGAGGACCAGATACTTCATGTGACTCAACTCCATTTAGGACTGGGAAACAAATGATAGCTCGCCTTACAAAAAACACACTCTGCTTTTGAGAAAAGAGCACTCTTCTACTCTACTGTGTTTCCTATGGGGTCCGAACAGTGAGCTTGCTCAGAACAAAAGAACTGTGCTTCCTACACACACGGCCATATCTAGTTCAATTCTGCTTAGGAACCTGAAAAGAACAGTAGATCCTCTTCAGTCCAATACACTGTACTTGCTGGGAACAGACGCCAGTGCTATTTGTCCTGTGTATGGCAATGTCAGCACAATAGTGACTATTCTTACCATAAAACAACTCTTGCTCGTAGGACAGAAACTGCATGTGATTCCACTCCATTTAGGACTGGGAAACAAATGCTAGCTCGCCTTACAAGAAACACACTGTGCTTTAGAGAAAAGAGCACTCTTCTACTCTACTGTGTTTCCTATGGGGTCCAAACAGTGAGCTTGCTCAGAACATAAGAACTGTGCTTCCTACACACAAGGACCATATGTAGTTCAACTCTGCTTAGGAAACTGACAAGAACAGTAGCTCCTATTCAGTCCAATACACTGTGCTTGCTGGGAACAGACGCGAATGCTATTTGCACTGTGTATGGCAAAGGGAGCACAATAGTGACTTTCCATACCAGAAAACAACTCTTGCTTGTAGGACCAGAAACTGCATGTGACTCAATTCCATTTAGGACTGGGAAACAAAAGATAGCTTGCCTTACAAAAAACACACTCTGCTTTTGAGAAAAGAGCTCTCTTCTACTCTACTGTGTTTCCTATGGGGACCAAACAGTGAGATTGCTCAGAACAAAAGAACTGTGCTTCCTACACACACGGCCATATCTAGTTCAATTCTGCTTAGGAACCTGACAAGAACAGTAGATCCTCTTCAGTCCTATACACTGTATTTGCTGTGAACAGACGCCAGTGCTCTTTGTCCTGTGTATGGCAATGGCAGCACAATAGTGACTATTCTTACCATAAAACAACTCTTGCTCGTAGGACAGAAACTGCATGTGATTCCACTCCATTTAGGACTGGGAAACAAATGCTAGCTCGCCTTACAAGAAACACACTCTGCTTTAGAGAAAAGAGCACTCTTCTACTCTACTGTGTTTCCTATGGGGTCCAAACAGTGAGCTTGCTCAGAACAAAGAACTGTGCTTCCTACACACATGGACCATATCTAGTTCAACTCTGCTTAGGAAACTGACAAGAACAGTAGCTCCTCTTCAGTCCGATACACTGTACTTGCTGGGAACAGACACGAGTGCTATTTGCACTGTGTATGGCAAAGGGAGCACAATAATGACTTTCCTTACCAGAAAACAACTCTTGCTTGTAGGACCAGATACTTCATGTGACTCAACTCCATTTAGGACTGGGAAACAAATGATAGCTCGCCTTACAAAAAACACACTCTGCTTTTGAGAAAAGAGCACTCTTCTACTCTACTGTGTTTCCTATGGGGTCCGAACAGTGAGCTTGCTCAGAACAAAAGAACTGTGCTTCCTACACACACGGCCATATCTAGTTCAATTCTGCTTAGGAACCTGAAAAGAACAGTAGATCCTCTTCAGTCCAATACACTGTACTTGCTGGGAACAGACGCCAGTGCTATTTGTCCTGTATATTGCAATGGCAGCGCAATAGTGACTATTCTTATCATAAAACATCTCTTGCTCGTAGGACCACAAACTGCATGTGATTCCACTCCATTTAGGACTGGGAAACAAACGCTAGCTCGCCTACAAGAAACACACTCTGCTTTAGAGAAAAGAGCACTCTTTTACTCTACTGTGTTTCCTATGGGGTCCAAACAGTGATCTTGGTCAGAACAAAAGAACTGTGCTTCCTACACACATGGACCATATGTAGTTCAACTCTGCTTAGGAAACTGACAAGAACAGTAGCTCCTCTTCAGTCCAATACACTGTACTTGCTGGGAACAGAAGCGAGTGCTATTTGCACTGTGTATGGCATTTAGAGCGCAGTAGTGACTCTTCTTACCAGAAAACAACTCTTGATTTTAGGACCAAAAACTGTCTGTGACTCAACTCCATTTAGGACTGGGAAACAAACGCGAGCTGGCCTTATAAGAAACACACTCTGCTTTAGAGAAAAGAGCACTCTTCTACTCTACTGTGTTTCCTATAGGGCCAGAACAGTGAGCTTGCTCAGAACATAATAACTGTGCCTCCTACACACACGGGCCATATCTAGTTCAACTCTGCTTAGGAAACTGACAAGAACAGTAGCTCCTCTTCAGTCCGATACACTGTACTTGCTGAGAACAGGCGCGAGTGCTACTTGCACTGTGTACGGCAATTGGAGCACAATAGTGACTCGTCTTGCCAGAAAACAACTCTTGCTCGTAGCACAAAAAACTGCATGTGACTCAACTCCATTTAGGACTGGGAAACAAACGCTAGCTTGCCTTACAAGAAACACACTCTGTTTTTGAGAAAAGAGCACTCTTCTACTCTACTGTGTTTCCTATAGGGCCAGAACAGTGAGCTTGCTCAGAAGAAATGAACTGTGCTTCCTAGACACACGGGCCATATCTAATTCAACTCTGCTTAGGAGACTGACAAGAGCAGTAGCTCCTCTTCAGTCCAATACACTGTACTTGCTGGGAACAGACGTGAGTGCTATTTGCACTGTGTATGGCAATGAGAGCGCAATAGTGGCTTTCCTTACCAGAAAACAACTCTTGCTCATAGGACCACACACTGCATGTGATTCAACGCCATTTAGGACTGCGAAACAAATGCTAGCTCGTCTTATAAAAAACACACTCTGCTTCTGAGAAAAGAACACTCTTCTACTCTACTGTGTTTCCTATGGGGTCCAAACAGTGAGCTTGCTCAGAACAAAAGAACTGTGCTTCCTACACACATCGACCATATGTAGTTCAACTCTGCTTAGGAAACTGACAAGAACAGTAGCTCCTCTTCAGTCCAATACACTGTACTTGCGGGGAAGAGACGCGAGTGCTCTTTGCACTGTGTATGGCAATTGGAGCACAATAGTGACTCGTCTTACCAGAAAACAACTCTTGCTCGTAGGACAAAAAACTGCATGTGATTCAACTCCATTTAGGTCTGGGAAACAAACGCTAGCTCGCCTTACAAGAAACACACTCTGCTTTAGAGAAAAGAGCACTCTTCTACTCTACTGTGTTTCCTATGGGGTCCGAACAGTGAGCTTTCTAAGAAAAAAAGAACTGTGCTTCCTACACACACAGACATATCTAGTTCAGTTCTGCTTAGGAACCTGACAAGAACAGCAGCTCCTCTTCAGTCCAATACACTGTACTGCTGGGAACAGACGCCAGTGTTATTTGTCCTGTGTATGGCAATGGCAGCACAATAGTGACTATTCTTATCATAAAACAACTCTTGCTTGTAGGACCAGAAACTGTATGTGATTCAACTTCATTTAGGACTGGGAAACAAACGCTAGCTCGCCTTAATAGAAACACAATCTGCTTTAGAGAAAAGAGCACTCTTCTATTCTACTCTGTTTCCTATAGGGCCAGAACAGTGAGCTTGCTCAGAACAAAAGAACTGTGCTTCCTACACATGGGCCATATCTAGTTCAACTCTGCTTAGGAAACTGACAAGAACAGTAGCTCCTCTTCAGTCCGATACACTGTACTTGCTGAGAACAGACGCGAGTGCTACTTGCACTGTGTATGGCAATTGGAGCACAATAGTGACTCGTCTTACCAGAAAACAACTCTTGCTCGTAGCACAAAAAACTGCATGTGACTCAACTCCATTTAGGACTGGAAAACAAACTCTAGCTCGCCTTACAAGAAACACACTCTGCTTTTGAGAAAAGAGCACTCTTCTACTCTACTGTGTTTCCTATAGGGCCAGAACAGTGAGCTTGCTCAGAACAAATGAACTGTGCTTCCTAGACACACGGGCCATATCTAGTTCAACTCTGCTTAGGAGACTGACAAGAACAGTTGCTCCTCTTCAGTCCAATACACTGTACTTGCTGGGAACAGACGCGAGTGCTATTTGCACTGTGTATGGCAATGGGAGCGCAATAGTGACTTTCCTTACCAGAAAACAACTCTTGCTCGTAGGACCAGAAACTGCATGTGATTCAACTCCGTTTAGGACTGGGAAAAAAATGCTCGCTCGCCTTACATGAAACACTCTCTGCTTTTGAGAAAAGAGCACTATTCTACTCTACTGTGTTTCCTATGGGGTCCAAACAGTGAGCTTGCTCAGAACAAAGAACTGTGCTTCCTACACACATGGACCATATCTAGTTCAACTCTGCTTAGGAAACTGACAAGAACAGTAGCTCCTCTTCAGTCCGATACACTGTACTTGCTGGGAACAGACGCGAGTGCTATTTGCACTGTGTATGGCAAAGGGAGCACAATAGTGACTTTCCTTACCAGAAAACAACTCTTGCTCGTAGGACCAGATACTTCATGTGACTCAACTCCATTTAGGACTGGGAAACAAATGATAGCTTGCCTTACAAAAAACACACTCTGCTTTTGAGAAAAGAGCACTCTTCTACTCTACTGTGTTTCCTATGGGGTCCGAACAGTGAGCTTGCTCAGAACAAAAGAACTGTGCTTCCTACACACACGGCCATATCTAGTTCAATTCTGCTTAGGAACCTGAAAAGAACAGTAGATCCTCTTCAGTCCTATACACTGTACTTGCTGCGAACAAACGCCAGTGCTATTTGTCCTGTGTATGGCAATGGCAGCACAATAGTGACTATTCTTACCATAAAACAACTCTTGCTCGTAGGACAGAAACTGCATGTGATTCCACTCCATTTAGGACTGGGAAACAAATGCTAGCTCGCCTTACAAGAAACACACTGTGCTTTAGAGAAAAGAGCACTCTTCTACTCTACTGTGTTTCCTATGGGGTCCAAACAGTGAGCTTGCTCAGAACATAAGAACTGTGCTTCCTACACACAAGGACCATATGTAGTTCAACTCTGCTTAGGAAACTGACAAGAACAGTAGCTCCTATTCAGTCCAATACACTGTGCTTGCTGGGAACAGACGCGAATGCTATTTGCACTGTGTATGGCAAAGGGAGCACAATAGTGACTTTCCATACCAGAAAACAACTCTTGCTCGTAGGACCAGAAACTGCATGTGACTCAATTCCATTTAGGACTGGGAAACAAATGATAGCTTGCCTTACAAAAAACACACTCTGCTTTTGAGAAAAGAGCTCTCTTCTACTCTACTGTGTTTCCTATGGGGTCCAAACAGTGAGATTGCTCAGAACAAAAGAACTGTGCTTCCTACACACACGGCCATATCTAGTTCAATTCTGCTTAGGAACCTGACAAGAACAGTAGATCCTCTTCAGTCCTATACACTGTACTTGCTGTGAACAGACGCCAGTGCTCTTTGTCCTGTGTATGGCAATGGCAGCACAATAGTGACTATTCTTACCATAAAACAACTCTTGCTCGTAGGACAGAAACTGCATGTGATTCCACTCCATTTAGGACTGGGAAACAAATGCTAGCTCGCCTTACAAGAAACACACTCTGCTTTAGAGAAAAGAGCACTCTTCTACTCTACTGTGTTTCCTATGGGGTCCAAACAGTGAGCTTGCTCAGAACATAAGAACTGTGCTTCCTTCACACAAGGACCATATGTAGTTCAACTCTGCTTAGGAAACTGACAAGAACAGTAGCTCCTATTCAGTCCAATACACTGTGCTTGCTGGAAACAGACGCGAGTGCTATTTGCACTGTGTATGGCATTTGGAGCGCAATAGTGACTCTTCTTTCCAGAAAACAACTCTTGCTCCTAGGAATAAAAACTGCCTGTGATTCAACTCCATTTAGGACTGGGAAACAAACGCGAGCTCGCCTTACAAGAAACACACTCTGCTTTAGAGAAAAGAGCACTCTTCTACTCTACTGTGTTTCCTAAAGGGCCAGAACATTGAGCTTGCTCAGAACATAATAACTGTGCTTCCTACACACACAGGCCATAACTAGTTCAACTCTGCTTAGGAAACTGACAAGAACAGTAGCTCCTCTTCAGTCTGATACACTGTACTTGCTGAGAGCAGACGCGAGTGCTACTTGCATTGTGTACGGCAATTGGAGCACAATAGTGACTCGTCTTACCAGAAAACAACTCTTGCTCATAGGACAAAAAACTACATGTGACTCAACTCCATTTAGGACTGGGAAACAACCACTAGCTCGCCTTACAAGAAACACACTATGCTTTTGAGAAAAGGGCACTCTTCTACTCTACTGTGTTTCCTATAGGGCCAGAACAGTGAGCTTGCTCAGAACAAATGAACTGTGCTTTCTAGACACACGGGCCATATCTAGTTCAACTCTGCTAAGGAGACAGACAAGAACAGTAGCTCCTCTTCAGTCCTATACACTGTACTTGCTGGGAACAGACGCGAGTGCTATTTGCACTGTGTATGGCAATGAGAGCGCAATAGTGGCTTTCCTTACCAGAAAACAACTCTTGCTCGTAGGACCACTCACTGCATCTGATTCAACGCCATTTAGGACTGGGAAACAAATGCTAGCTCGTCTTACAAGAAACACACTCTGTTTTTGAGAAAAGAGCACTCTTCTACTCTACTGTGTTTCCTATAGGGCCAGAACAGTGAGCTTGCTCAGAAGAAATGAACTGTGCTTCCTAGACACACGGGCCATATCTAATTCAACTCTGCTTAGGAGACTGACAAGAACAGTAGCTCCTCTTCAGTCCAATACACTGTACTTGCTGGGAACAGACGAGAGTGCTATTTGCACTGTGTATGGCAATGAGAGCGCAATAGTGGCTTTCCTTACCAGAAAACAACTCTTGCTCATAGGACCACACACTGCATGTGATTCAACGCCATTTAGGACTGCGAAACAAATGCTAGCTTGTCTTATAAAAAACACACTCTGCTTCTGAGAAAAGAGCACTCTTCTACTCTACTGTGTTTCCTTTGGGGTCCAAACAGTGAGCTTGCTCAGAACAAAAGAACTGTGCTTCCTACACACATCGACCATATGTAGTTCAACTCTGCTTAGGAAACTGACAAGAACAGTAGCTCCTCTTCAGTCCAATACACTGTACTTGCGGGGAAGAGACGCGAGTGCTATTTGCACTGTGTATGGCAATTGGAGCACAATAGTGACTCGTCTTACCAGAAAACAACTCTTGCTCGTAGGACAAAAAACTGCATGTGATTCAACTCCATTTAGGTCTGGGAAACAAACACTAGCTCGCCTTACGAGAAACACACTCTGCTTTAGAGAAAAGAGCACTCTTCTACTCTACTGTGTTTCCTATGGGGTCCGAACAGTGAGCTTTCTCAGAAAAAAAGAACTGTGCTTCCTACACACACAGCCATATCTAGTTCAATTCTGCTTAGGAACCTGACAAGAACAGTAGATCCTCTTCAGTCCAATACACTGTACTTGCTGGGAACAGACGCCAGTGCTATTTGTCCTGTGTATGGCAATGGCAGCGCAATAGTGACTATTCTTACCACAAAAAAACTCTTGCTCCTAGGACCAGAAACTGCATGTGATTCACCTCCATTTAGGACTGGGAAACAAACGCTAGCTCTCCTTACAAGAAACACACTCTCCTTTAGAAAAAGAGCAGTCTTCTACTCTACTGTGTTTCCTTTAGGGCCAGAACAGTGAGCTTGCTCAGAACATAAGAACTGTGCTTCCCACACACGGGCCATATCTAGTTCAACTCTGCTTAGTAAACTGACAAGAACAGTAGCTCCTATTCAGTCCAATACACTGTACTTGCTGGTAAAAGACGCGAGTGCTATTTGTCTTGTGTATGGCAATGGGAGCGCAATAGTGACTTTCCTTACCAGAAAACAACTCTTGTTCGTAGGACCAGAAACTGCATGTGATTCAACTCCATTTAGGACTAGGAAACAAACGCTAGCTCGCCTTACAAAAACACACTCTGCTTTTGAGAAAAGAGCACTCTTCTACTCTACTGTGTTTCCTGTAGGGCCAGAACAATGAGCTTGCTCAGAACATAAGAACTGTGCTCCTAAACCCGGGCCAAATCTAGTTCAACTCTGCTTAGGAAACTGACAAGAACAGTAGATCCTCTTCAGTCCGATACACTGTACTTGCTGGGAACAGACGCAAGAGCTATTTGTACTATGTATGGCAAGGGGAGCGCAATAGTGACTTTCCTTACCAGAAACCAACTCTTGCTCTTAGGACCAGAAACTGCATGTGATTCAACTCCTTTTAGGACTGGGAAACAAACGCTAGCTGGACTTTCAAGAAACACACTCTGCTTTTGAGAAAAGAGCACTCTTCTACTCTACTGTGTTTCCTATGGGGTCCGAACAGTGAGCTTGCTCAGAACCAAAAAACTGTGCTTCCTACACACACGGCCATATCTAGTTCAATTCTGCTTAGGAAGCTGACAAGAACAGTAGATCCTCTTCAGTCCAATACACTGTACTTGCTGGGAACAGACACCAGTGCTATTTGTCCTGTGTATGGCAATGGCAGCGCAATAGTGACTATTTTTACCATAAAACATCTCTTGCTCGTAGGACCAGAAACTGCATGTGATTCCACTCCATTTAGGACTCGGACACAAACGCTAGGTCGCCTTACAAGAAACACACTCTGCTTTAGAGAAAAGAGCACTCTTCTACTCTACTGTGTTTCCTATGGGGTCCAAAAGTGAGCTTGCTCAGAACAAAAGAACTGTGCTTCCTACACACGAGGACCATATGTAGTTCAACTCTGCTTAGGAAACTGACAAGAACAGTAGCTCCTATTCAGTCCAATACACTGTACTTGCTGGGAAAAGTCGCGAGTGCTATTTGCCCTGTGTATGGCAATGGGAGCGCAATAGTGACTTTCCTTACCAGAAAACAACTCTTGTTCGTAGGACCAGAAACTGCATGTGATTCAACTCCATTTAGGACTGGGAAACAAACGCTAGCTCGCCTACAAGAAACACACTCTGCTTTAGAGAAAAGAGCACTCTTCTACTCTACTGTGTTTCCTATGGGGTCCAAACAGTGATCTTGGTCAGAACAAAAAAACTGTGCTTCCTACACACATGGACCATATCTAGTTCAACTCTGCTTAGGAAACTGACAAGAACAGTAGCTCCTATTCAGTCCAATACACTGTACTTGCTGGGAACAGACGCGAGTGCTATTTGCACTGTGTATGGCATTTAGAGCGCAATAGTGACTCTTCTTACCAGAAAACAACTCTTGCTTTTAGGACCATAAACTGTCTGTGACTCAACTCCATTTAGGACTGGGAAACAAACGCGAGCTGGCCTTACAAGAAACACACTCTGCTTTAGAGAAAAGAGCACTCATATACTCTACTGTGTTTCCTGTAGGGCCAGAACAGTGAGCTTGCTCAGAACAAGAGAACTGTGCTTCCTACACACACGGGCCATATCTAGTTCAACTCTGCTTAGGAAACTGACAAGAACAGTAGCTCCTCTTCAGTTCGATACACTGTACTTGCTGAGAACAGACGCGAGTGCTATTTGCACTGTGTATGGCAATGGGAGCGCAATAGTGACTTTCCTTACCAGAAAACAACTCTTGCTCGTAGGACCAGAAACTGCATGTGATTCAACTCCTTTTAGGACTGGGAAACAAATGCTAGCTCGCCTTACATGAAACACACTCTGCTTTTGAGAAAAGAGCACTCTTCTACTCTACTGTGTTTCCTATGGGGTCCAAAGAGTGAGCTAGCTCAGAACAAAAGAACTGTGCTTCCTACACACATGGGCCATATCTAGTTCAACTCTGCTTAGGAAACAAACAAGAACAGTAGCTCCTCTTCAGTCGAATACACTGTATTTGCGGGGAACAGACGCGAGTGCTATTTGCACTGTGTTTGGCAAATGGAGCATGATAGTGACTGTCTTACCAGAAAACAAATCTTGCTCGTAGGACAAAAAACTGCATGTGACTCAACTCCATTTAGGACTGGGAAACAAACGCTAGCTCGACTTCCAAGAAATACACTCTGCTTTTGAGAAAAGAGCACTCTTCTACTCTACTGTGTTTCCTATGTGTCCCGAAAAGTGAGCTTGCTCAGAACAAAAAAACTGTGCTTCCTACACACACGGCCATATCTCGTTCAAGTCTGCTTAGGAACCTGACAAGAATAGTAGATCTTCTTCAGTCCAACACACTGTACTTGCTGAGAACAGACGCCAGTGCTATTTGTCCTGTGTAGGGCAATGGCAGCGCAATAGTGACTCTTCTTACCAGAAAACAACTCTTGCTCGTAGGACCAGAAACTGCATGTGATTCAACTCCATTTAGGACTGGGAAACAAACTCTAGCTCGCTTTACAAGAAACACACTCTGCTTTTGAGAAAAGAGCACTCTTCTACTCTACTGTGTTTCCAATAGGGCCAGAACAGTGAGCTTGCTCAGAAAAAAGGAACTGTACTTCCTAAACACACGGGCCATATCTAGTTCAACTCTGCTTAGGAAACTGAGAAGAACAGTAGCTCCTCTTCAGTCCCATACAGTGTACTTGCTGGGAACAGACGGGAAGGATATTTGCACTGTGTATGGCAATGGGAGCACAATAGTGACTTTCCTTACCAGAAAACAACTCTTGCTCGTAGGACCAGAAACTGCATGTGATTCCACTCCATTTAGGACTGGGAAACAAACGCTAGCTCGCCTTACAAGAAACACACTCTCCTTTAGAGAAAAGAGCACTCTTCTACTCTACTGTGTTTCCTATGGGGTCCAAACAGTGAGCTTGTTCAGAACAAAAGAACTATGCTTCCTACACACACGGATCATATCTAGTTCAACTCTGCTTAGTAAACTGACAAGAACAGTAGCTCCTATTCAGTCCAATACACTGTACTTGCTGGGAACAGACCCGAGTTCTATTTGCACTGTGTATGGCATTTGGAGCACAATAGTGACTCTTCTTACCAGAAAACAACTCTTGCTCGTAGGACCAAAAACTGCATATGACTCAACTCCATTTATAACTGGGAAACAACTGCAAGCTCGCCTTAAAAAGAATCATACTCTGCTTTAGAGAAAAAAGCACTCTTCTACTCTACTGTGTTTCCTATAGGTTCAGAACAGTGAGCTTGCTCAGAAAATAATAACAGTGCTTCCTAAACACACGTGCCATATCTAATTCAACTCTTCTTAGGAAAATGACAAGAACAGTAGCTCCTCTTCATTCCGATACACTGTACTTGCTGGGAACAGACGCGAGTGCTATTTCCACTGTGTATGGCAAAGGGAGCACAATAGTGACTTTCCTTACCAGAAAACAACTCTTGCTCGTAGGACCAGAAACTGCATGTGATTCAACTCCATTTAGGACTGGGAAACAATGGCTAGCTCGCCTTACAAGAAACACAATCTGCTTTAGAGAAATGAGCACTCTTCTACACTACTGTGTTTCCTATAGGGCCAAAACAGTGAGCTTGCTCAGAACAAAAGAACTGTGCTTCCTACAAACACGGCCATATTTAATTCAATTCTGCTTATAAATCTGAAAAGAACAGTAGATCCTCTTCAGTCCAATACACTGTACTTGCTGGGAACAGACGCCAGTGCTATTTGTTCTGTGTATGGCAATGGCAGCGCAATAGTGACTATTCATACCATAAAAAATCTTTTGCTCCTAGGACCAGAAACTGCATGTGATTCAAGTCCATTTAGGACTGGGAAACAAACACTAGCTCTCCTTACAAGAAACACACTCTGCTTTAGAAAAAGAGCACTCTTCTACTCTACTGTGTTTCCTACAGGGCCAGAACAGTGAGCTTGCTCAGAACAAAAGAACTGTGCTTCCCACACACGGGCCATATCTAGTTCAACTCTGCTTAGGAAACTGACAAGAACAGTAGATCCTCTTCAGTCCAATACACTGTACTTGCTGAGAACAGACGACAGTGCTATTTGCACTGTGTATGGCAATTGGAGCACAATAGTGACTCGTCTTACCAGAAAACAACTCTTGCTCATAGGACAAAAAACTGCATGTGACTCAACTCCATTTAGGACTGGAAAACAAACTCTAGCTCACTTTACAAGAAACACACTCTGCTTTTGAGAATAGAGCACTATTCTACTCTACTGTGTTTCCTATAGGGCCAGAACAGTGAGCTTGCTCAGAAAAAAAGAACTGTGCTTCCTACCCACACGGGCCATATCTAGTTCAACTCTTCTTAGGAAACTGACAAGAACAGTAGCTCCTCTTCAGTCCAATACACTGTAATTGCTGGGAACAGACGGGAGGGCTATTTGCACTGTGTATGGTAATGGGAGCGCAATAGTGACTTTCCTTACCAGAAAACAACTCTTGCTCCTAGGACCAGAAACTGCATGTGATTCAACTCCATTTAGGACTGGGAAAGAAATGCTAGCTCGACTTACAACAAACACACTGATTTAGAGAAAAGAGCACTCTTCTACTCTACTGTGTTTCCTATGGGGTCCAAACAGTGAGCTTGCTCAGAACAAAGAACTGTGCTTCCTACACACATGAACCATATCTAGTTCAACTCTGCTTAGGAAACTGACAAGAACAGTAGCTCCTCTTCAGTCCGATACACTGTACTTGCTGGGAACAGACGCGAGTGCTATTTGCACTGTGTATGGCAAAGGGAGCACAATAGTGACTTTCCTTACCAGAAAACAACTCTTGCTCGTAGGACCAGATACTTCATGTGACTCAACTCCATTTAGGACTGGGAAACAAATGATAGCTTGCCTTACAAAAAACACACTCTGCTTTTGAGAAAAGAGCACTCTTCTACTCTACTGTGTTTCCTATGGGGTCCGAACAGTGAGCTTGCTCAGAACAAAAGAACTGTGCTTCCTACACACACGGCCATATCTAGTTCAATTCTGCTTAGGAACCTGAAAAGAACAGTAGATCCTCTTCAGTCCTATACACTGTACTTGCTGCGAACAGACGCCAGTGCTATTTGTCCTGGGTATGGCAATGGCAGCACAATAGTGACTATTCTTACCACAAAACAACTCTTGCTCGTAGGACAGAAACTGCATGTGATTCCACTCCATTTAGGACTGGGAAACAAATGCTAGCTCGCCTTACAAGAAACACACTGTGCTTTAGAGAAAAGAGCACTCTTCTACTCTACTGTGTTTCCTATGGGGTCCAAACAGTGAGCTTGCTCAAAACATAAGAACTGTGCTTCCTACACACAAGGACCATATGTAGTTCAACTCTGCTTAGGAAACTGACAAGAACAGTAGCTCCTATTCAGTCCAATACACTGTGCTTGCTGGGAACAGACGCGAGTGCAATTTGCACTGTGTATGGCAAAGGGAGCACAATAGTGACTTTCCATACCAGAAAACAACTCTTGCTCGGAGGACAAGAAACTGCATGTGACTCAACTCCATTTAGGACTGGGAAACAAATGATAGCTTGCCTTACAAAAAACACACTCTGCTTTTGAGAAAAGAGCACTCTTCTACTCTACTGTGTTTCCTATGGGGTCCGAACAGTGAGATTGCTCAGAACAAAAGAACTGTGCTTCCTACACACACGGCCATATCTAGTTCAATTCTGCTTAGGAACCTGACAAGAACAGTAGATCCTCTTCAGTCCTATACACTGTACTTGCTGTGAACAGACGCCAGTGCTCTTTGTCCTGTGTATGGCAATGGCAGCACAATAGTGACTATTCTTACCATAAAACAACTCTTGCTCGTAGGACAGAAACTGCATGTGATTCCACTCCATTTAGGACTGGGAAACAAATGCTAGCTCGCCTTACAAGAAACACACTCTGCTTTAGAGAAAAGAGCACTCTTCTACTCTACTGTGTTTCCTATGGGGTCCAAACAGTGAGCTTGCTCAGAACATAAGAACTGTGCTTCCTTCACACAAGGACCATATGTAGTTCAACTCTGCTTAGGAAACTGACAAGAACAGTAGCTCCTATTCAGTCCAATACACTGTGCTTGCTGGAAACAGACGCGAGTGCTATTTGCACTGTGTATGGCATTTGGAGCGCAATAGTGACTCTTCTTTCCAGAAAACAACTCTTGCTCCTAGGAATAAAAACTGCCTGTGATTCAACTCCATTTAGGACTGGGAAACAAACGCGAGCTCGCCTTACAAGAAACACACTCTGCTTTAGAGAAAAGAGCACTCTTCTACTCTACTGTGTTTCCTAAAGGGCCAGAACATTGAGCTTGCTCAGAACATAATAACTGTGCTTCCTACACACACAGGCCATAACTAGTTCAACTCTGCTTAGGAAACTGACAAGAACAGTAGCTCCTCTTCAGTCTGATACACTGTACTTGCTGAGAGCAGACGCGAGTGCTACTTGCATTGTGTACGGCAATTGGAGCACAATAGTGACTCGTCTTACCAGAAAAACAACTCTTGCTCATAGGACAAAAAAACTACATGTGACTCAACTCCATTTAGGACTGGGAAAACAACCACTAGCTCGCCTTACAAGAAAACACACTATGCTTTTGAGAAAAGGGCACTCTTCTACTCTACTGTGTTTTCCTATAGGGCCAGAACAGTGAGCTTGCTCAGAACAAAAGAACTGTGCTTTCTAGACACACGGGCCATATCTAGTTCAACTCTGCTAAGGAGACAGACAAGAAACAGTAGCTCCTCTTCAGTCCTATACACTGTACTTGCTGGGAAACAGACGCGAGTGCTATTTTGCACTGTGTATGGCAATGAGAGCGCAATAGTGGCTTTCCTTACCAGAAAAACAAACTCTTGCTCGTAGGACCACTCACTGCATCTGATTCAACGCCATTTAGGACTGGGAAAACAAATGCTAGCTCGTCTTACAAGAAAACACACTCTGTTTTTTGAGAAAAGAGCACTCTTCTACTCTACTGTGTTTTCCTATAGGGCCAGAAACAGTGAGCTTGCTCAGAAGAAATGAAACTGTGCTTCCTAGACACACGGGCCATATCTAATTCAACTCTGCTTAGGAGACTGACAAGAAACAGTAGCTCCTCTTCAGTCCAATACACTGTACTTGCTGGGAAACAGACGAGAGTGCTATTTGCACTGTGTATGGCAATGAGAGCGCAATAGTGGCTTTCCTTACCAGAAAAACAACTCTTGCTCATAGGACCACACACTGCATGTGATTCAACGCCATTTAGGACTGCGAAACAAATGCTAGCTCGTCTTATAAAAAAACACACTCTGCTTCTGAGAAAAAGAGCACTCTTCTACTCTACTGTGTTTTCCTTTGGGGTCCCAAACAGTGAGCTTGCTCAGAACAAAAGAAACTGTGCTTCCTACACACATCGACCATATGTAGTTTCAACTCTGCTTAGGAAACTGACAAGAACAGTAGCTCCTCTTCAGTCCAATACACTGTACTTGCGGGGAAGAGACGCGAGTGCTATTTGCACTGTGTATGGCAATTGGAGCACAATAGTGGACTCGTCTTACCAGAAAAACAAACTCTTGCTCGTAGGACAAAAAAACTGCATGTGATTCAACTCCATTTAGGTCTGGGAAAACAAACACTAGCTCGCCTTACGAGAAAACACACTCTGCTTTAGAGAAAAGAGCACTCTTCTACTCTACTGTGTTTTCCTATGGGGTCCGAACAGTGAGCTTTCTCAGAAAAAAAGAAACTGTGCTTCCTACACACACAGCCATATCTAGTTTCAATTCTGCTTAGGAAACCTGACAAGAAACAGTAGATCCTCTTCAGTCCAATACACTGTACTTGCTGGGAACAGACGCCAGTGCTATTTGTCCTGTGTATGGCAATGGCAGCGCAATAGTGACTATTCTTACCACAAAAAAAACTCTTGCTCCTAGGACCAGAAAACTGCATGTGATTCACCTCCATTTAGGACTGGGAAACAAACGCTAGCTCTCCTTACAAGAAACACACTCTCCTTTAGAAAAAAGAGCAGTCTTTCTACTCTACTGTGTTTTCCTTTAGGGCCAGAAACAGTGAGCTTGCTCAGAACATAAGAAACTGTGCTTCCCACACACGGGCCATATCTAGTTCAACTCTGCTTAGTAAAACTGACAAGAACAGTAGCTCCTATTCAGTCCAATACACTGTACTTGCTGGTAAAAGACGCGAGTGCTATTTGTCTTGTGTATGGCAATGGGAGCGCAATAGTGACTTTTCCTTACCAGAAAAACAACTCTTGTTCGTAGGACCAGAAAACTGCATGTGATTCAACTCCATTTAGGACTAGGAAACAAAACGCTAGCTCGCCTTACAAAAAAAACACACTCTGCTTTTGAGAAAAAGAGCACTCTTCTACTCTACTGTGTTTCCTGTAGGGCCAGAAACAATGAGCTTGCTCAGAAAAATAAGAAACTGTGCTCCTAAACCCGGGCCAAATCTAGTTCAACTCTGCTTAGGAAAACTGACAAGAAACAGTAGATCCTCTTCAGTCCGATACACTGTACTTGCTGGGAAACAGACGCAAGAGCTATTTGTACTATGTATGGCAAGGGGAGCGCAATAGTGACTTTTCCTTACCAGAAAACCAACTCTTGCTCTTAGGACCAGAAAACTGCATGTGATTCAACTCCTTTTAGGACTGGGAAACAAACGCTAGCTGGACTTTCAAGAAACACACTCTGCTTTTGAGAAAAGAGCACTCTTCTACTCTACTGTGTTTTCCTATGGGGTCCGAACAGTGAGCTTGCTCAGAACCAAAAAAACTGTGCTTCCTACACACACGGCCATATCTAGTTCAATTCTGCTTAGGAAGCTGACAAGAACAGTAGATCCTCTTCAGTCCAATACACTGTACTTGCTGGGAACAGACACCAGTGCTATTTGTCCTGTGTATGGCAATGGCAGCGCAATAGTGACTATTTTTTACCATAAAAACATCTCTTGCTCGTAGGACCAGAAAACTGCATGTGATTCCACTCCATTTAGGGACTCGGACACAAAACGCTAGGTCGCCTTACAAGAAACACACTCTGCTTTAGAGAAAAGAGCACTCTTCTACTCTACTGTGTTTTCCTATGGGGTCCAAAAGTGAGCTTGCTCAGAAACAAAAGAAACTGTGCTTCCTACACACGAGGGACCATATGTAGTTCAACTCTGCTTAGGAAAACTGACAAGAAACAGTAGCTCCTATTCAGTCCAATACACTGTACTTGCTGGGAAAAGTCGCGAGTGCTATTTGCCCTGTGTATGGCAATGGGAGCGCAATAGTGACTTTTCCTTACCAGAAAAACAACTCTTGTTC
>NW_026736575.1:0-65658 GCF_949786415.1 Peromyscus eremicus | reverse complement strand
GTTGTTTTCTGGTAAGAAGAGTCAATATTGCGCTGCCATTGCCATACACAGGACAAATAGCACTGTCGTTTGTTCCCAGCAAGTACAGTGTATTGGACTGAAGAGGATCTACTGTTCTTGTCAGGTTCCTAAGCAGAATTGAACTAGATATGGCCGTGTGTGTAGGAAGCTCAGTTCTTTTGTTCTGAGCAAGCTCACTGTTCGTACCCCATAGGAAACACAGTAGAGTAGAATTGTGCTCTTTTCTCAAAAGCAGAGTGTGTTTCTTGTAAGGCGACCTAGCGTTTGTTTCCCAGTCCTAAATGGAGTTGAATCCCATGCAGTTTCTGTTCCTACAAGCAAGACTTGTTTTCTGGTAAGGAAAGTAACTATTGAGCTCCCATTGCCATACACAGTGCAAAAAGCACTCGCATCTGTTCCCAGCAAATACAGTGTATCGGACTGAAGAGGAGCTACTGTTCTTGTCAGTTTCCTAAGCAGAGTTGAACTAGATATGGTCGGTGTGTGTAGGAAGCACATTTCTTTTGTTCTGAGCAAGCTTACTTTTCGGACCCCATAGGAAACACAGTAGAGTAGAAGAGTGCTCTTTTCTCAAAAGCAGAGTGTGTTTCTTGTAAGGCGAGCTAGCGTTTGTTTCCCAGTCGTAAATGGAGTTGAATCCCATGCAGTTTCTGTTCCTATGACCAAGAGCTGTTTTCTGGTAAGGAAAGTAACTATTGAGCTCCCATTGCCTTACACAGTGCAAATAGCACTCGCGTCTGTTCCCAGCAAATACAGTGTATCGGACTGAAGAGGAGCTACTGTTCTTGTCAGTTTCCTAAGCAGAGTTGAACTAGGTAGGGTCGGTGTGTGTAGGAAGCACAGTTCTTTTGTTCTGAGCAAGCTCACTGTTTGGACCCCATAGGAAACACAGTAGAGTAGAAGAGTGCTCTTTTCTCTAAAGCAGAGTGTGTTTCTTGTAAGGCGAGCTAGCGTTTGTTTCCCAGTCCTAAATGGAGTTCAATCACAGGCAGTTTCCGGTCCTATGAGCAAGAGTTGTTTTCTGGTAAGGAAAGTTACTATTGTGCTCCCATTGCCATACACAGTGCAAATAGCACTCGCGTCTGTTCCCAGCAAGTGCAGTGTATTGGACTGAATAGGAGCTACTGTTCTTGTCAGTTTCCTAAGCAGAGTTGAACTAGATATGGTCGGTGTGTGTAGGAATCACAGTTCTTTTGTTCTGAGCAAGCTCACTGTTTGGACCCCATAGGAAACACAGTAGAGTAGAAGAGTGCTCTTTTCTCAAAAGCAGAGTGTGTTACTTGTAAGGAGAGCTAGCGTTTGTTTCCCAGTCCTAAATGGAGTTGAATCCCATGCAGTTTCTGGTCCTATGAGCAAGAGTTGTTTTCTGGTAAGAATAGTCAATATTGTGCTGCCATTGCCATACACAGGACAAATAGCACTGGAGTCTGTTCTCAGCAAGTACAGTGTATTGGACTGAAGAGGATCTACTGTTCTTGTCAGGTTCCTAAGCAGAATTGAACTATATATGGCCGTGTGTGTAGGAAGCACAGTTCCTTTGGTTTGAGCAAGTTCACTGTTCAGACCTCTGAGGAAACACAATAGAGTAGAAGAGTGCTTTTTTCTCTAAATCAGAGTGTGTTTCTTGTATGGTGAGGTAGTGTTTGTTTCCCAGTCCTAAATGGAGTTGCCTCACATGCAGTTTCTGGTCCTACGAGCAAGAGTTGTTTTCTGTTAAGAAGAGTCACTATTGTGCTCCCATTGTCATACACCGGGCAAATATCACTCGCGACTGTTCCCAGCATGTACAGTGTATTGGACTGAAGAGGATCTACTGTTCTTGTCAGGTTCCTAAGCAGAGTTGAACTACATATGGCCGTGTGTGTAGGAAGCACAGTTCTTTTGTTCTGAGCAAGCTCACTGTTCTGGCCCTATAGGAAACACAGTAGTGTAGAAGAGTGCTCTTTTCTCAAAAGCAGAGTGTGTTTCTTGTAAGGCGAGCTAGCGTTTGTTTCCCAGTCCTAAATGAAGTGGAATCACATGCAGTTTCTGGTCCTATGAGCAAGAGTTGTTTTCTGGTAAGGAAAGTCACTATTGCGCTCCCATTGTCATACACAGTGCAAATAGCACATGCGTCTGTTCCCAGCAAGTACAGTGTATCAGACTGAAGAGGAGCTACTCCTCTTGTCACTTTCCTAAGCAGAGTTGAACTAGATATGGCCCGTGTGTGTAGGAAGCACAGTTCTTATGTTCTTAGCAAGCTAACTGTTCTGGCCCTATAGGAAACACAGTAGAGTAGAAGAGTGCACTTTTCTCAAAAGCAGAGTGTGTTTCTTGTAAGGCGAGCTCGCGTTTGTTTCCCAGTCCTAAATGGAGTTGAGTCACATGCAGTTTTTGGTCCTATGAGCAAGAGTTGTTTTCTGGTAAGAAGAGACACTGTTGCGCTCCAAATGCCATTTACAGTGCAAATAGCACTCGCGTCTGTTCCCAGCAAGTACAGTGTATCGGACTGAATAGCAGCTACTGTTCTTGTCAGTTTCCTAAGCAGACTTGATCTAGATATGGCCGTGTGTGTAGGAAGCACAGTTTTTTTGTTCTGAGCAAGCTCAATGTTCGGAACACATAGGAAACACAGTAGAGTAGAAGAGTGCTCTTTTCTCAAAAGCAGAGTGTGTTTTTGGAAGTCGAGCTAGCGTTTGTTTCCCAGTCCTAAATGGAGTTGAGTCACATGCAGTTTTTTGTCCTACGAGCAAGAGTTGTTTTCTGGTAAGACGAGTCACTATTGTGCTCCAATTGCCATACACAGTGCAAATAGCACTCACGTCTGTTCCGAGCAAGTACAGTGTATTGGACTGAAGAGGAGCTACTGTTCTTGTCAGTTTCCTAAACAGAGTTGAACTAGATATGGCCCGAGTGTAGGAAGCACACTTCTTTTCTTCTGAGCAAGCTCACTGTTCTGGCCCTATAGGAAACACCGTAGAGTAGAAGAATGCTCTTTTCTCTAAAGCAGAGTGTGTTTCTTGTAAGGCAAGCTAGCGTTTGTTTCCCAGTCCTAAATGGAGTGTAATCACATGCAGTTTCTGGTCCTACGAGCAAGAGTTGTTTCATGGTAAGAAGAGTCACTATTGCGCTGCCATTGCCATACACAGGACTAATACCACTGTTGTCTGTTCCCAGCAGTATAGTGTATTGGACTGAAGAGGATCTACTGTTCTTGTCAGGTTCCTAAGCAGAATTGAACTAGATATGGCCGTGTGTGTAGGAAGCACAGTTCTTTTGTTCTGAGCAAGTTCACTGTTCGGACCTCTTAGGAAACACAATAGAGTAGAAGAGTGCTTTTTTCTCTAAATCAGAGTGTGTTTCTTGTAAGGCGAGTTAGTGTTTGTTTCCCAGTCCTAAGTAGAGTTGAATCACATGCAGTTTCTGGTCCTACGAGCAAGAGTTGTTTTCTGGTAAGAAGAGTCACTATTGTGCTCCCATTGTCATACACAGGGCAAATAGCACACGCGTCTGTTCCCAGCATGTATAGTGTATTGGACTGAAGAGGATCTACTGTTCCTGTCAGGTTCCTAAGCAGAGTTGAACTAGATTTGGCCGTGTGTGTAGGAAGCACAGTTCTTTTGTTCTGAGCAAGCTCACTGTTCTGGCCCTGTACGAAACACAGTAGAGTAGAAGAGTGCACTTTTCTTAAAAGCAGAGTATGTTTCTTGTAAGGCGAGCTCGTGTTTGTTTCCCAGTCCTAAATGGAGTTGAGTCACATGCAGTTTTTGGTCCTACGAGCAAGAGTTGTTTTCTGGTAAGAAGAGTCACTGTTGTGCTCCAAATGTCATATACAGTACAAATAGCACTCGCGTCTGTTCCCAGCAAGTACAGTGTATCGGACTGAATAGGAACTACTGTCCTTGTCAGGTTCCTAAGCAGACTTGAACTAGATATGGCCGTGTGTGTAGGAAGCACAGTTTTTTTGTTCTGAGCAAGCTCACTGTTCGGAACACATAGGAAACACAGTAGAGTAGAAGAGTGCTCTTTTCTCAAAAGCAGAGTGTGTTTTTGGAAGGCGAGCTAGCGTTTGTTTCCCAGTCCTAAATGGAGTTGAGTCAAAAGCAGTTTTTTGTCCTACGAGCAAGAGTTGTTTTCTGGTAAGACGAGTCACTATTGTGCTCCAATTGCCATACACAGTGCAAATAGCACTCGCGTCTGTTCCGAGCAAGTACAGTGTATTGGACTGAAGAGGAGCTACTGTTCTTGTCAGTTTCCTAAGCAGAGTTGAACTAGATATGGCCCGTGTATGTAGGAAGCACAGTTCTTTTTTTCTGAGCAAGCTCACTGTTCTGGCCCTATAGGAAACACAGTAGAGTAGAAGAATGCTCTTTTCTCAAAAGCAGAGTGTGTTTCATGTAAGGTGAGCTAGCGTTTGTTTCCCAGTCCTAAATGGAGTGTAATCACATGCCGTTTCTGGTCCTACGAGCAAGACTTGTTTTCTGGCAAGAAGAGTCACTATTGTGCTCCCATTGTCATACACAGGGCAAATAGCACACGCGACTGTTCCCAGCATGTACAGTGTATTGGACTGAAGAGGATCTACTGTTCTTGTCAGGGTCCTAAGCAGAGTTGAACTAGATATGGCCGTGTGTGTAGGAAGCACAGTTCTTTTGTTTTGAGCAAGCTCACTGTTCTGGCCCTATAGGAAACACAGTAGAGTAGAAGAGTGCTCTTTTCTCAAAAGCAGATTGTGTTTCTTGTAAGGGGAGCTAGCGTTTGTTTCCCAGTCCTATATGGAGTTGAATCACATGCAGTTTCTGGTCCTACGAGCAAGAGTTGTTTTCTGGTAAGAAGAGTCACTGTTGCGCTCCAAATGTCATATACAGTGCAAATAGCACTCGCGTCTGTTCCCAGCAAGTACAGTGTATCTGACTGAATAGGAGTTACTGTTCTTGTCAGTTTCCTAAGCAGACTTGAACGAGATATGGCCGTGTGTGTAGGAAGCACAGTTTTTTTGTTCTGACTAAGCTCACTGTTCGGAACACATAGGAAACAGTAGAGTAGAAGAGTGCTCTTCTCTCAAAAGCAGAGTGTGTTTTTGGAAGGCGAGCTAGCGTTTGTTTCCCAGTCCTAAATGGAGTTGAATCACATGCAGTTTTTTGTCCTACGAGCAAGAGTTGTTTTCTGGTAAGACGAGTCACTATTGTGCTCCAATTGCCATACACAGTGCAAATAGCACTCGCGTCTGTTCCGAGCAAGTACAGTGTATTGGACTGAAGAGGAGCTACTGTTCTTGTCAGTTTCCTAAGCAGAGTTGAACTAGATATGGCCCGTGTATGTAGGAAGCACAGTTCTTTTTTTCTGAGCAAGCTCACTGTTTGGTCCCCATAGGAAACACAGTAGAGTACAAGAGTGCTCTTTTCTCAAAAGCAGAGTGTGTTTCATGTAAGGCGAGCTAGCATTTGTTTCCCAGTCTTAAATGGAGTTGAATCACATGCAGTTTCTGGTCCTACGACCAAGAGTTGTTTTCTGGTAAGGAAAGTCACTATTGCGCTCCCATTGCCATACACAGTGCAAATAGCACTCACGTCTGTTCCCAGCAAGTACAGTGTATCGGACTGAAGAGGAGCTAATGTTCTTGTCAGTTTCCTAAGCAGAGGTGAACGAGATATGTCCCGCGTCTGTAGGAAGCACAGTTCTTTTGTTCTGAGCAAGCTCACTGTTTGGACCCCATAGGAAACACAGTAGAGTAGAAGAGTGCTCTTTTCTCAAAAGCAGAGTGTGTTTCTTGTAATGCGAGCTAGCGTTTGTTTCCCAGTCCTAAATGGAGTTGAATCACATGCAGTTTCTGGTCCTGCAAGCAAGAGTTGTTTTCTGGTAAGAAGAGTCACTATTGCGCTGACATTGCCATACACAGGACAAATAGCACTGGCTTCTTTTCCAAGCAATACAGTGTATTGGATGGAAGAGGATCTACTGTTCTTGTCAGTTTCCAAAGCAGAGTTGAACTAGATATGGCCCGAGTGTAGGAAGCACAGTTCTTTTGTTCTGAGCAAGCTCACTGTTCTGGCCCTATAGGAAACACAGTAGAGAAGAAGAGTGCTCTTTTCTCTAAAGCAGAGTGTGTTTCTTGTAAGGCGAGCTAGCGTTTGTTTCCCAGTCCTAAATGGAGTTGAATCACATGCAGTTTCTGGTCCTACGAACAAGAGTTGTTTTCTGGTAAGAAGAGTCATTATTGCGCTGCCATTGCCATACACAGGACAAATAGCACTGTTGTCTGTTCCCAATAGTACAGTGTATTGGACTGAAGAGGATCTACTGTTCTTGTCAGGTTCCTAAGCAGAATTGAACTAGATATGGCCGTGTGTGTAGGAAGCACAGTTCTTTTGTTCTGAGCAAGTTCACTGTTCGGACCTCCTGGGAAACACAATAGAGTAGAAGAGTGCTTTTTTCTCTAAATCAGAGTGTGTTTCTTGTAAGGCGAGTTACTGTTTGTTTTCCAGTCCTAAGTGGAAATGTATCACATGCAGTTTCTGGTCGTACGAGCAAGAGTTGTTTTCTGGTAAGAAGAGTCACTATTGTGCTCCCATTGTCATACACAGGGCAAATAGCACACGCGTCTGTTCCCAGCATGTACAGTGTATTGGACTGAAGAGGATCTACTGTACTTGTCAGGTTCCTAAGCAGAGTTGAACTAGATATGGCTGTGTGTGTAGGAAGCACGGTTCTTTTGTTCTGAGCAAGCTCACTGTTCTGGCCCGATAGGAAACACAGTAGAGTAGAAGAGTGCTCTTTTCTCAAAAGCAGAGTGTGTTTCTTGTAAGGCGAGCTAGCGTTTGTTTCCCAGTCCCATATGGAGTTGAATCACATGCAGTTTCTGGTCCTAAAAGCAAGAGCTGTTTTCTGGTAAGAAGAGTCACTATTGCGCTGCCATTGCCATACACAGGACAAATAGCACTGGCATCTTTTCCTAGCAAGTACAGTGTATTGGATGAAAGAGGATCTACTGTTCTTGTTAGGTTCCTAATCAGACTTGAACTAGATATGGCCGTGTGTGCAGGAAGCACAGTTTTTTTGTTCTGAGCAAACTCACTGTTCGGACCCCATAGGTTACACAGTAGAGTAGAAGAGTGCTCTTTTCTCTAAAGCAGAGTGTGTTTCTAGTAAGGCGAGCTCGCGTTTGTTTCCCCGTCCTAAATGGAGTTGTCACAGGCAGTTTTTGGTCCTACGATCAACAGTTGTTTTCTGGTAAGAAGAGTCACTATTGCGCTCCAAATGCAATACACCTTGCAAATAGCACACGCGTCTGTTCCCAGCAATTACAGTGTATTGGACTGAATAGGAGCTACTGTTCTTCTCAGTTTCCTAAGCAGAGTTGAACTAGATATGGCCCGTGTGTAGGAAGCACAGTTCTTTTGTTCTGAGCAAGCTCACTGTTCTGGCCCTATAGGAAACACAGTAGAGTAGAAGAGTGCTCTTTTCTCTAAAGCAGAGTGTGTTTCTTGTAAGGCGAGCTAGCGTTTGTTTCCCAGTCTTAAATGGTGTTGAATCACATGCAGTTTCTGGTCCTAAGAGCAAGAGTTGTTTTCTGGTAAGAAGAGTCAATATTGCGCTGCCATTGCCATACACAGGACAAATAGCACTGTCGTTTGTTCCCAGCAAGTACAGTGTATTGGACTGAAGAGGATCTACTGTTCTTGTCAGGTTCCTAAGCAGAATTGAACTAGATATGGCCGTGTGTGTAGGAAGCTCAGTTCTTTTGTTCTGAGCAAGCTCACTGTTCGTACCCCATAGGAAACACAGTAGAGTAGAATTGTGCTCTTTTCTCAAAAGCAGAGTGTGTTTCTTGTAAGGCGACCTAGCGTTTGTTTCCCAGTCCTAAATGGAGTTGAATCCCATGCAGTTTCTGTTCCTACAAGCAAGACTTGTTTTCTGGTAAGGAAAGTAACTATTGAGCTCCCATTGCCATACACAGTGCAAAAAGCACTCGCATCTGTTCCCAGCAAATACAGTGTATCGGACTGAAGAGGAGCTACTGTTCTTGTCAGTTTCCTAAGCAGAGTTGAACTAGATATGGTCGGTGTGTGTAGGAAGCACATTTCTTTTGTTCTGAGCAAGCTTACTTTTCGGACCCCATAGGAAACACAGTAGAGTAGAAGAGTGCTCTTTTCTCAAAAGCAGAGTGTGTTTCTTGTAAGGCGAGCTAGCGTTTGTTTCCCAGTCGTAAATGGAGTTGAATCCCATGCAGTTTCTGTTCCTATGACCAAGAGCTGTTTTCTGGTAAGGAAAGTAACTATTGAGCTCCCATTGCCTTACACAGTGCAAATAGCACTCGCGTCTGTTCCCAGCAAATACAGTGTATCGGACTGAAGAGGAGCTACTGTTCTTGTCAGTTTCCTAAGCAGAGTTGAACTAGGTAGGGTCGGTGTGTGTAGGAAGCACAGTTCTTTTGTTCTGAGCAAGCTCACTGTTTGGACCCCATAGGAAACACAGTAGAGTAGAAGAGTGCTCTTTTCTCTAAAGCAGAGTGTGTTTCTTGTAAGGCGAGCTAGCGTTTGTTTCCCAGTCCTAAATGGAGTTCAATCACAGGCAGTTTCCGGTCCTATGAGCAAGAGTTGTTTTCTGGTAAGGAAAGTTACTATTGTGCTCCCATTGCCATACACAGTGCAAATAGCACTCGCGTCTGTTCCCAGCAAGTGCAGTGTATTGGACTGAATAGGAGCTACTGTTCTTGTCAGTTTCCTAAGCAGAGTTGAACTAGATATGGTCGGTGTGTGTAGGAATCACAGTTCTTTTGTTCTGAGCAAGCTCACTGTTTGGACCCCATAGGAAACACAGTAGAGTAGAAGAGTGCTCTTTTCTCAAAAGCAGAGTGTGTTACTTGTAAGGAGAGCTAGCGTTTGTTTCCCAGTCCTAAATGGAGTTGAATCCCATGCAGTTTCTGGTCCTATGAGCAAGAGTTGTTTTCTGGTAAGAATAGTCAATATTGTGCTGCCATTGCCATACACAGGACAAATAGCACTGGAGTCTGTTCTCAGCAAGTACAGTGTATTGGACTGAAGAGGATCTACTGTTCTTGTCAGGTTCCTAAGCAGAATTGAACTATATATGGCCGTGTGTGTAGGAAGCACAGTTCCTTTGGTTTGAGCAAGTTCACTGTTCAGACCTCTGAGGAAACACAATAGAGTAGAAGAGTGCTTTTTTCTCTAAATCAGAGTGTGTTTCTTGTATGGTGAGGTAGTGTTTGTTTCCCAGTCCTAAATGGAGTTGCCTCACATGCAGTTTCTGGTCCTACGAGCAAGAGTTGTTTTCTGTTAAGAAGAGTTACTATTGTGCTCCCATTGTCATACACAGGGCAAATATCACTCGCGACTGTTCCCAGCATGTACAGTGTATTGGACTGAAGAGGATCTACTGTTCTTGTCAGGTTCCTAAGCAGAGTTGAACTACATATGGCCGTGTGTGTAGGAAGCACAGTTCTTTTGTTCTGAGCAAGCTCACTGTTCTGGCCCTATAGGAAACACAGTAGTGTAGAAGAGTGCTCTTTTCTCAAAAGCAGAGTGTGTTTCTTGTAAGGCGAGCTAGCGTTTGTTTCCCAGTCCTAAATGAAGTGGAATCACATGCAGTTTCTGGTCCTATGAGCAAGAGTTGTTTTCTGGTAAGGAAAGTCACTATTGCGCTCCCATTGTCATACACAGTGCAAATAGCACATGCGTCTGTTCCCAGCAAGTACAGTGTATCAGACTGAAGAGGAGCTACTCTTCTTGTCACTTTCCTAAGCAGAGTTGAACTAGATATGGCCCGTGTGTGTAGGAAGCACAGTTCTTATGTTCTTAGCAAGCTAACTGTTCTGGCCCTATAGGAAACACAGTAGAGTAGAAGAGTGCACTTTTCTCAAAAGCAGAGTGTGTTTCTTGTAAGGTGAGCTCGCGTTTGTTTCCCAGTCCTAAATGGAGTTGAGTCACATGCAGTTTTTGGTCCTATGAGCAAGAGTTGTTTTCTGGTAAGAAGAGACACTGTTGCGCTCCAAATGCCATTTACAGTGCAAATAGCACTCGAGTCTGTTCCCAGCAAGTACAGTGTATCGGACTGAATAGGAGCTACTGTTCTTGTCAGTTTCCTAAGCAGACTTGATCTAGATATGGCCGTGTGTGTAGGAAGCACAGTTTTTTTGTTCTGAGCAAGCTCAATGTTCGGAACACATAGGAAACACAGTAGAGTAGAAGAGTGCTCTTTTCTCAAAAGCAGAGTGTGTTTTTGGAAGTCGAGCTAGCGTTTGTTTCCCAGTCCTAAATGGAGTTGAGTCACATGCAGTTTTTTGTCCTACGAGCAAGAGTTGTTTTCTGGTAAGACGAGTCACTATTGTGCTCCAATTGCCATACACAGTGCAAATAGCACTCACGTCTGTTCCGAGCAAGTACAGTGTATTGGACTGAAGAGGAGCTACTGTTCTTGTCAGTTTCCTAAACAGAGTTGAACTAGATATGGCCCGAGTGTAGGAAGCACACTTCTTTTCTTCTGAGCAAGCTCACTGTTCTGGCCCTATAGGAAACACCGTAGAGTAGAAGAATGCTCTTTTCTCTAAAGCAGAGTGTGTTTCTTGTAAGGCAAGCTAGCGTTTGTTTCCCAGTCCTAAATGGAGTGTAATCACATGCAGTTTCTGGTCCTACGAGCAAGAGTTGTTTCATGGTAAGAAGAGTCACTATTGCGCTGCCATTGCCATACACAGGACTAATACCACTGTTGTCTGTTCCCAGCAGTATAGTGTATTGGACTGAAGAGGATCTACTGTTCTTGTCAGGTTCCTAAGCAGAATTGAACTAGATATGGCCGTGTGTGTAGGAAGCACAGTTCTTTTGTTCTGAGCAAGTTCACTGTTCGGACCTCTTAGGAAACACAATAGAGTAGAAGAGTGCTTTTTTCTCTAAATCAGAGTGTGTTTCTTGTAAGGCGAGTTAGTGTTTGTTTCCCAGTCCTAAGTAGAGTTGAATCACATGCAGTTTCTGGTCCTACGAGCAAGAGTTGTTTTCTGGTAAGAAGAGTCACTATTGTGCTCCCATTGTCATACACAGGGCAAATAGCACACGCGTCTGTTCCCAGCATGTATAGTGTATTGGACTGAAGAGGATCTACTGTTCCTGTCAGGTTCCTAAGCAGAGTTGAACTAGATTTGGCCGTGTGTGTAGGAAGCACAGTTCTTTTGTTCTGAGCAAGCTCACTGTTCTGGCCCTGTAGGAAACACAGTAGAGTAGAAGAGTGCACTTTTCTTAAAAGCAGAGTGTGTTTCTTGTAAGGCGAGCTCGTGTTTGTTTCCCAGTCCTAAATGGAGTTGAGTCACATGCAGTTTTTGGTCCTACGAGCAAGAGTTGTTTTCTGGTAAGAAGAGTCACTGTTGTGCTCCAAATGTCATATACAGTACAAATAGCACTCGCGTCTGTTCCCAGCAAGTACAGTGTATCGGACTGAATAGGAACTACTGTCCTTGTCAGGTTCCTAAGCAGACTTGAACTAGATATGGCCGTGTGTGTAGGAAGCACAGTTTTTTTGTTCTGAGCAAGCTCACTGTTCGGAACACATAGGAAACACAGTAGAGTAGAAGAGTGCTCTTTTCTCAAAAGCAGAGTGTGTTTTTGGAAGGCGAGCTAGCGTTTGTTTCCCAGTCCTAAATGGAGTTGAGTCAAAAGCAGTTTTTTGTCCTACGAGCAAGAGTTGTTTTCTGGTAAGACGAGTCACTATTGTGCTCCAATTGCCATACACAGTGCAAATAGCACTCGCGTCTGTTCCGAGCAAGTACAGTGTATTGGACTGAAGAGGAGCTACTGTTCTTGTCAGTTTCCTAAGCAGGGTTGAACTAGATATGGCACGTGTATGTAGGAAGCACAGTTCTTTTTTTCTGAGCAAGCTCACTGTTCTGGCCCTATAGGAAACACAGTAGAGTAGAAGAATGCTCTTTTCTCAAAAGCAGAGTGTGTTTCATGTAAGGTGAGCTAGCGTTTGTTTCCCAGTCCTAAATGGAGTGTAATCACATGCCGTTTCTGGTCCTACGAGCAAGACTTGTTTTCTGGCAAGAAGAGTCACTATTGTGCTCCCATTGTCATACACAGGGCAAATAGCACACGCGTCTGTTCCCAGCATGTACAGTGTATTGGACTGAAGAGGATCTACTGTTCTTGTCAGGGTCCTAAGCAGAGTTGAACTAGATATGGTCGTGTGTGTAGGAAGCACAGTTCTTTTGTTTTGAGCAAGCTCACTGTTCTGGCCCTATAGGAAACACAGTAGAGTAGAAGAGTGCTCTTTTCTCAAAAGCAGATTGTGTTTCTTGTAAGGGGAGCTAGCGTTTGTTTCCCAGTCCTATATGGAGTTGAATCACATGCAGTTTCTGGTCCTACGAGCAAGAGTTGTTTTCTGGTAAGAAGAGTCACTGTTGCGCTCCAAATGTCATATACAGTGCAAATAGCACTCGCGTCTGTTCCCAGCAAGTACAGTGTATCTGACTGAATAGGAGCTACTGTTCTTGTCAGTTTCCTAAGCAGACTTGAACGAGATATGGCCGTGTGTGTAGGAAGCACAGTTTTTTTGTTCTGAGCAAGCTCACTGTTCGGAACACATAGGAAACACAGTAGAGTAGAAGAGTGCTCTTCTCTCAAAAGCAGAGTGTGTTTTTGGAAGGCGAGCTAGCGTTTGTTTCCCAGTCCTAAATGGAGTTGAATCACATGCAGTTTTTTGTCCTACGAGCAAGAGTTGTTTTCTGGTAAGACGAGTCACTATTGTGCTCCAATTGCCATACACAGTGCAAATAGCACTCGCGTCTGTTCCGAGCAAGTACAGTGTATTGGACTGAAGAGGAGCTACTGTTCTTGTCAGTTTCCTAAGCAGAGTTGAACTAGATATGGCCCGTGTATGTAGGAAGCACAGTTCTTTTTTTCTGAGCAAGCTCACTGTTTGGTCCCCATAGGAAACACAGTAGAGTACAAGAGTGCTCTTTTCTCAAAAGCAGAGTGTGTTTCATGTAAGGCGAGCTAGCATTTGTTTCCCAGTCTTAAATGGAGTTGAATCACATGCAGTTTCTGGTCCTACGACCAAGAGTTGTTTTCTGGTAAGGAAAGTCACTATTGCGCTCCCATTGCCATACACAGTGCAAATAGCACTCACGTCTGTTCCCAGCAAGTACAGTGTATCGGACTGAAGAGGAGCTAATGTTCTTGTCAGTTTCCTAAGCAGAGGTGAACGAGATATGTCCCGCGTCTGTAGGAAGCACAGTTCTTTTGTTCTGAGCAAGCTCACTGTTTGGACCCCATAGGAAACACAGTAGAGTAGAAGAGTGCTCTTTTCTCAAAAGCAGAGTGTGTTTCTTGTAAGGCGAGCTAGCGTTTGTTTCCCAGTCCTAAATGGAGTTGAATCACATGCAGTTTCTGGTCCTGCAAGCAAGAGTTGTTTTCTGGTAAGAAGAGTCACTATTGCGCTGACATTGCCATACACAGGACAAATAGCACTGGCTTCTTTTCCAAGCAATACAGTGTATTGGATGGAAGAGGATCTACTGTTCTTGTCAGTTTCCAAAGCAGAGTTGAACTAGATATGGCCCGAGTGTAGGAAGCACAGTTCTTTTGTTCTGAGCAAGCTCACTGTTCTGGCCCTATAGGAAACACAGTAGAGAAGAAGAGTGCTCTTTTCTCTAAAGCAGAGTGTGTTTCTTGTAAGGCGAGCTAGCGTTTGTTTCCCAGTCCTAAATGGAGTTGAATCACATGCAGTTTCTGGTCCTACGAACAAGAGTTGTTTTCTGGTAAGAAGAGTCATTATTGCGCTGCCATTGCCATACACAGGACAAATAGCACTGTTGTCTGTTCCCAATAGTACAGTGTATTGGACTGAAGAGGATCTACTGTTCTTGTCAGGTTCCTAAGCAGAATTGAACTAGATATGGCCGTGTGTGTAGGAAGCACAGTTCTTTTGTTCTGAGCAAGTTCACTGTTCGGACCTCCTGGGAAATACAATAGAGTAGAAGAGTGCTTTTTTCTCTAAATCAGAGTGTGTTTCTTGTAAGGCGAGTTACTGTTTGTTTTCCAGTCCTAAGTGGAAATGTATCACATGCAGTTTCTGGTCGTACGAGCAAGAGTTGTTTTCTGGTAAGAAGAGTCACTATTGTGCTCCCATTGTCATACACAGGGCAAATAGCACACGCGTCTGTTCCCAGCATGTACAGTGTATTGGACTGAAGAGGATCTACTGTACTTGTCAGGTTCCTAAGCAGAGTTGAACTAGATATGGCCGTGTGTGTAGGAAGCACGGTTCTTTTGTTCTGAGCAAGCTCACTGTTCTGGCCCGATAGGAAACACAGTAGAGTAGAAGAGTGCTCTTTTCTCAAAAGCAGAGTGTGTTTCTTGTAAGGCGAGCTAGCGTTTGTTTCCCAGTCCCATATGGAGTTGAATCACATGCAGTTTCTGGTCCTAAAAGCAAGAGCTGTTTTCTGGTAAGAAGAGTCACTATTGCGCTGCCATTGCCATACACAGGACAAATAGCACTGGCATCTTTTCCTAGCAAGTACAGTGTATTGGACGAAAGAGGATCTACTGTTCTTGTTAGGTTCCTAATCAGACTTGAACTAGATATGGCCGTGTGTGCAGGAAGCACAGTTTTTTTGTTCTGAGCAAACTCACTGTTCGGACCCCATAGGTTACACAGTAGAGTAGAAGAGTGCTCTTTTCTCTAAAGCAGAGTGTGTTTCTAGTAAGGCGAGCTCGCGTTTGTTTCCCCGTCCTAAATGGAGTTGTCACAGGCAGTTTTTGGTCCTACGATCAACAGTTGTTTTCTGGTAAGAAGAGTCACTATTGCGCTCCAAATGCAATACACCTTGCAAATAGCACACGCGTCTGTTCCCAGCAATTACAGTGTATTGGACTGAATAGGAGCTACTGTTCTTCTCAGTTTCCTAAGCAGAGTTGAACTAGATATGGCCCGTGTGTAGGAAGCACAGTTCTTTTGTTCTGAGCAAGCTCACTGTTCTGGCCCTATAGGAAACACAGTAGAGTAGAAGAGTGCTCTTTTCTCTAAAGCAGAGTGTGTTTCTTGTAAGGCGAGCTAGCTTTTGTTTCCCAGTCTTAAATGGTGTTGAATCACATGCAGTTTCTGGTCCTAAGAGCAAGAGTTGTTTTCTGGTAAGAAGAGTCAATATTGCGCTGCCATTGCCATACACAGGACAAATAGCACTGTCGTTTGTTCCCAGCAAGTACAGTGTATTGGACTGAAGAGGATCTACTGTTCTTGTCAGGTTCCTAAGCAGAATTGAACTAGATATGGCCGTGTGTGTAGGAAGCTCAGTTCTTTTGTTCTGAGCAAGCTCACTGTTCGTACCCCATAGGAAACACAGTAGAGTAGAATTGTGCTCTTTTCTCAAAAGCAGAGTGTGTTTCTTGTAAGGCGACCTAGCGTTTGTTTCCCAGTCCTAAATGGAGTTGAATCCCATGCAGTTTCTGTTCCTACAAGCAAGACTTGTTTTCTGGTAAGGAAAGTAACTATTGAGCTCCCATTGCCATACACAGTGCAAAAAGCACTCGCATCTGTTCCCAGCAAATACAGTGTATCGGACTGAAGAGGAGCTACTGTTCTTGTCAGTTTCCTAAGCAGAGTTGAACTAGATATGGTCGGTGTGTGTAGGAAGCACATTTCTTTTGTTCTGAGCAAGCTTACTTTTCGGACCCCATAGGAAACACAGTAGAGTAGAAGAGTGCTCTTTTCTCAAAAGCAGAGTGTGTTTCTTGTAAGGCGAGCTAGCGTTTGTTTCCCAGTCCTAAATGGAGTTGAATCCCATGCAGTTTCTGTTCCTATGACCAAGAGCTGTTTTCTGGTAAGGAAAGTAACTATTGAGCTCCCATTGCCATACACAGTGCAAATAGCACTCGCGTCTGTTCCCAGCAAATACAGTGTATCGGACTGAAGAGGAGCTACTGTTCTTGTCAGTTTCCTAAGCAGAGTTGAACTAGGTAGGGTCGGTGTGTGTAGGAAGCACAGTTCTTTTGTTCTGAGCAAGCTCACTGTTTGGACCCCATAGGAAACACAGTAGAGTAGAAGAGTGCTCTTTTCTCAAAAGCAGAGTGTGTTTCTTGTAAGGCGAGCTAGCGTTTGTTTCCCAGTCCTAAATGGAGTTGAGTCACATGCAGACTTTGGTCCTACAAGCAAGAGTTGTTTTCTGGTAAGAAGAGTGACTGTTGTGCTCCAAATGCCATATACAGTGCAAATATCACTCACGTCTGTTCCCAGCAAGTACAGTGTATCGGATTGAACAGGAGCTACTGTTCTTGTCAGTTTCCTAAGCAGACTTGATCTAGATATGGCCGTGTGTGTAGGAAGCACAGTTGATTTGTTCTGAGTAAGCTCACTGTTCGGAACACTTAGGAAACACAGTAGAGTAGAAGAGTTCTCTTTTCTCAAAAGCAGAGTGTGTTTTTGGAAGGCGAGCTCGCGTTAGTTTCCCAGTCCTAAATGGAGTTGAGTCACATGCAGTTTTTTGTCCTATGAGCAAGAGTTGTTTTCTGGTAAGAAGAGTCACTGTTGCGCTCCAAATGCCATATACAGTGCAAATAGCCCTCGCGTCTGTTCCCAGCAAGTACAGTGTATCAGACTGAATAGGAGCTACTGTTCTTGTCAGTTTCCTAAGCAGACTTGAACTAGATATGGCCGTGTGTGTAGGAAGCACATTTTTTTTGTTCTGAGCAAGCTCACTATTCGGAACACATAGGAAACACAGTAGAGTAGAAGAGTGCTCTTTTCTCAAAAGCAGAGTGTGTTTTTGGAAGGCGAGCTAGAGTTTGTTTTTCAGTCCTAAATGGAGTTGAGTCACATGCAGTTTTTTGTCCTACGAGCAAGAGTTGTTTTTCGGGTAAGACGAGTCACTATTGCGCTCCAAATACCATACACAGTGCAAATAGTACTCGCGTCTGTTCCCTTCAAGTACAGTGTATTGGACTGATTAGGAGCTACTGTTCTTGTCAGTTTCCTCAGCAGAGTTGAACTAGATATGGCCGTTTGTGTAGGAAGCACAGTTCTTTTGTTCTGAGCAAGCTCACTGTTCTGGCCCTATAAAAAACACAGTAGAGTAGAAGAGTGCTCTTTTCTCAAAAGCAGATTGTGTTTCTTGTAAGGCGAGCTAGCGTTTGTTTCCCAGTCCTAAATGGAGTTGAATCACATGCAGTTTCTGGTCCTACGACCAAGAGTTGTTTTCTGGTAAGAAGAGTCACTTTTGCGCTCCAAATGCAATACACAGTGCAAACAGCACACGCGTCTGTTCTCAGCAAGTACAGTGTATTGGACTGAATAGGAGCTACTGTTCTTCTCAGTTTCCTAAGCAGAGTTGAACTAGATATGGCCCGTGTGTAGGAAGCACAGTTCTTTTGTTCTGAGCAAGCTCACTGTTCTGGCCCTATAGGAAACACAGTAGAGTAGAAGAGTGCTCTTTTCTCTAAAGCAGAGTGTGTTTCTTGTAAGACGAGCTAGCGTTTGTTTCCCAGTCCTAAATGGAGTTGAATCACATGCAGTTTCTGGTCCTACGAGCAAGAGTTGTTTTCTGGTAAGAAGAGTCAATATTGCGCTGCCATTGCCATACACAGGACAAATAGCACTGTCGTTTGTTCCCAGCAAGTACAGTGTATTGGACTGAAGAGGATCTACTGTTCTTGTCAGGTTCCTAAGCAGAATTGAATTAGATATGGCCGTGTGTGTAGGAAGCTCAATTCTTTTGTTCTGAGAACGCTCACTGTTCGTACCCCATAGGAAACACAGTAGAGTAGAATTGTGCTCTTTTCTCAAAAGCAGAGTGTGTTTCTTGTAAGGCGACCAAGCGTTTGTTTCCCAGTCCTAAATGGAGTTGAATCCCATGCAATTTCTGTTCCTACAAGCAAGACTTGTTTTCTGGTAAGGAAAGTAACTATTGAGCTCCCTTTGCCATACACAGTGCAAATAGCACTCGCATCTGTTCCCAGCAAATACAGTGTATCGGACTGAAGAGGAGCTACTGTTCTTGTCAGTTTCCTAAGCAGAGTTGAACTAGATATGGTCGGTGTGTGTAGGAAGCACATTTCTTTTGTTCTGAGCAAGCTTACTTTTCGGACCCCATAGGAAACACAGTAGAGTAGAATTGTGCTCTTTTCTCAAAAGCAGAGTGTGTTTCTTGTAAGGCGAGCTACCGTTTGTTTCCCAGTCTAAATGGAGTTGAATCCCATGCACTTTCTGTTCCTATGACCAAGAGCTGTTTTCTGGTAAGGAAAGTAACTATTGAGCTCCCATTGCCATACACAGTGCAAATAGCACTCGCGTCTGTTCCCAGCAAATACAGTGTATCGGACTGAAGAGGAGCTACTGTTCTTGTCAGTTTCCTAAGCAGAGTTGAACTAGGTAGGGTCGGTGTGTGTAGGAAGCACAGTTCTTTTGTTCTGAGCAAGCTCACTGTTTGGACCCCATAGGAAACACAGTAGAGTAGAAGAGTGCTCTTTTCTCAAAAGCAGAGTGTGTTTCTTGTAAGGCGAGCTAGCGTTTGTTTCCCAGTCCTAAATGGAGTTGAGTCACATGCAGACTTTGGTCCTACAAGCAAGAGTTGTTTTCTGGTAAGAAGAGTGACTGTTGTGCTCCAAATGCCATATACAGTGCAAATATCACTCACGTCTGTTCCCAGCAAGTACAGTGTATCGGATTGAACAGGAGCTACTGTTCTTGTCAGTTTCCTAAGCAGACTTGATCTAGATATGGCCGTGTGTGTAGGAAGCACAGTTGATTTGTTCTGAGTAAGCTCACTGTTCGGAACACTTAGGAAACACAGTAGAGTAGAAGAGTTCTCTTTTCTCAAAAGCAGAGTGTGTTTTTGGAAGGCGAGCTCGCGTTAGTTTCCCAGTCCTAAATGGAGTTGAGTCACATGCAGTTTTTTGTCCTACGAGCAAGAGTTGTTTTCTGGTAAGAAGAGTCACTCTTGCGCTCCAAATGCCATATACAGTGCAAATAGCCCTCGCGTCTGTTCCCAGCAAGTACAGTGTATCAGACTGAATAGGAGCTACTGTTCTTGTCAGTTTCCTAAGCAGACTTGAACTAGATATGGCCGTGTGTGTAGGAAGCACATTTTTTTTGTTCTGAGCAAGCTCACTATTCGGAACACATAGGAAACACAGTAGAGTAGAAGAGTGCTCTTTTCTCAAAAGCAGAGTGTGTTTTTGGAAGGCGAGCTAGCGTTTGTTTTTCAGTCCTAAATGGAGTTGAGTCACATGCAGTTTTTTGTCCTACGAGCAAGAGTTGTTTTCTGGTAAGACGAGTCACTATTGCGCTCCAAATGCCATACACAGTGCAAATAGTACTCGCGTCTGTTCCCTTCAAGTACAGTGTATTGGACTGATTAGGAGCTACTGTTCTTGTCAGTTTCCTCAGCAGAGTTGAACTAGATATGGCCGTGTGTGTAGGAAGCACAGTTCTTTTGTTCTGAGCAAGCTCACTGTTCTGGCCCTATAAAAAACACAGTAGAGTAGAAGAGTGCTCTTTTCTCAAAAGCAGATTGTGTTTCTTGTAAGGCGAGCTAGCGTTTGTTTCCCAGTCCTAAATGGAGTTGAATCACATGCAGTTTCTGGTCCTAGGACCAAGAGTTGTTTTCTGGTAAGGAAAGTCACTATTGTGCTCCCATTGCCATACACAGTGCAAATAGCACTCACGTCTGTTCCCAGCAATTACAGTGTATCGGACTGAAGAGGAGCTACTGTTCTTGTCAGTTTCCTAAGCAGAGTTGAAGGAGATATGTCCCGCGTGTGTAGGAATCACAGTTCTTTTGTTCTGAGCAAGCTCACTGTTTGGACCCCATAGGAAACACAGTAGAGAAGAAGAGTGCTCTTTTCTCAAAAGCAGAGTGTGTTTCTTGTAGGGCGAGCTAGGGTTTGTTTCCCAGTCCTAAATGGAGTTGAATCACATGTAGTTTCTGGTGCACAAGCAAGAGTTGTTTTCTGGTAAGAAGAGTCACTATTGCGCTGCCATTGCCATACACAGGACAAATAGCACTGGCGTCTGTTCCCAGCAAGTACAGCGTATTGGAGTGAAGAGGATCTACTGTTCTTGTCAGGTTCCTAAGCAGACTTGAACTAGATATGGCCATGTGTGTAGGAAGCACAGTTTTTTTTGTTCTGAGCAAGCTCACTTTTCGGAACTCATAGGAAACACAGTAGAGTAGAAGAGTGCTCTTTTCTCAAAAGCAGAGTGTGTTTCATGGAAGGCAAGCTAGCATTTGTTTCTCAGTCCTAAATGGAGTTGAATCACATGCAGTTTCTGGTCCTATGAGCAAGAGTTGTTTTCTGGTAAGGAAAGTCACTATTGCGCTCCCATTGCCATACACAGTGCAAATAGCACTCGCGTCTGTTCCCAGCAAGTACAGTGTATCGGACTGAAGAGGAGCTACTTTTCTTGTCAGTTTCCTAAGCAGAGTTGAAGTAGATATGGCCCGTGTGTAGGAAGCACAGTTCTTATGTTCTGAGCAAGCTCACTGTTCTGGCCCTATAGGAAACACAGTAGAGTAGAAGAGTGCTCTTTTCTCTAAAGCAGAGTGTGTTTCTTGTAAGGCGAGCTAGCGTTTGTTACCTAGTCCTAAGTGGAGTTGAATCACATGCAGTTTCAGGTCCTACGAACAAGAGTTCTTTTCTGGTAAGGAAAGTCACATTGCGCTCCCATTGCCATACACAGTGCAAATAGCACCCGCGTCTGTTCCCATCAAGTACAGTGTATTGGACTGGATAGGTGCTACTGTTCTTGTCAGTTTCCTAAGCAGAGTTGAACTAGATATGATCCGTGTTTGTAGGAAGCACAGTTCTTTTGTTCTTTGCAAGCTCACTGTTTGGACACCACAGGAAACACAGTAGAGCAGAAGAGTGCTCTTTTCTCTAAAGCAGAGTGTGTTACTTGTAAGGCGAGCTAGCGTTTGTTTCGCAGTCCTAAATGGAGTTGAATCCCATGCAGTTTCAGGTACTACGACCAAGAGTTGTTTTCTGGTAAAAAGAGTCACTATTGCGCTGCCATTGCCATACACAGGACAAATAGCACTGGCGTCTGTTCGCAGCAAGTAGAGTGTACTGGGCTGAAGAGGATCTATTGTTCTTGTCAGGTTCCTAAGCAGACTTGAACTAGATATGGCCGTGTGTGTAGGAAGCACAGTTCTTTTGTTTTGAGCAAGCTCACTGTTCGGACCCCATAGGAAACACAGTAGAGTAGAAGAGTGCTTTTTTCTCAAAAGCAGAGTGTGTTTCTTTTAAGGCAACTAGCGTTTGTTTCCCAATCCTAATTGAGTGGAATCACATGCAGTTTGTGTTCCTACGAGCAAGAGTTGTTTTCTGGAAAGGAAAGTCACTATTGCGCTCCCATTGACATACACAGTGCAAATAGCCCTCCCATCTGTTCCCAGCAAGTACAGTGTATTGGACTGAAGAGGAGCTACTGTTCTTCTCAGTTTACTAAGCAGAATTGAACTAAATATGGCCGTGTGTGTAGGAAGCACAGTTCTTTTGTTCTGAGCAAGCTCACATTTCTGGCATATAGGAAACACAGTAGAGTAGAAGAGTACTCTTTTCTGTAAAGCAGATTGTGTTTCTTGTAAGGCGAGCTAACATTTTTTTCCCAGTCCTAAATGGAGTTGAGTCACATGCAGTTTTTTGTCCTACGAGCAAGATTTGTTTTCTGGTAAGACGAGTCACTATTGTGCTCCAATTGCCATACACAGTGCAACTAGCACTCGCGTCTCTTCCCCGCAAGTACAGTGTATTGGACTGAAGAGGAGCTACTGTTCTTGTCAGTTTCCTAAGCAGAGTTGAACTAGATATGGCCCTTGTGTGTAGGAAGCACAGTTCTTTTGTTCTGAGCAAGCTCACTGTTCGGACCCCATAGGAAACACAGTAGAGTAGAAGAGTGCTCTTTTCTCAAAAGCAGAGTGTGTTTCGTGTAAGGCGAGCTAGCATTTGTTTCCCAGACCTAAATGGAGTTGAATCACACGGAGTTTCTGGTACTACGAGCAAGAGTTGTTTTATGGTAAGGAAAGTCACTATTGTGCTCCCATTGCCCTACACAAGGCAAATAGCACTCGCGTCTTTTCCCAGGAAGTACAGTGTATTGGACTGAATAGGAGCTACTGTTCTTGTCAGTTTACTAAGCAGAGTTGAACTAGATATGGTCCGTGTGTGTAGGAAGCACAGTTCTTTTGTTCTGAGCAAGCTCACTGTTTGGAACCCATAGGAAACACAGTAGAGTAGAAGAGTGCTCTTTTCTCTAAAGCAGAGTGTGTTTCTTGTAAGGCGAGCTACCGTTTGTTTCCCAGTCTAAATGGAGTGGAATCACATGCAGTTTCTGGTCCTATGAGCAAGAGTTGTTTTCTGGTAAAGAAAGTCACTATTGCGCTCCCATTGCCATGCACAGTGCAAATAGCCCTCCCGTCTGTTCCCAGCAAGTACAGTGTATTGGACTGAAGAGGAGCTACTGTTCTTCTCAGTTTCCTAAGAAGAGTTGAACTAGGTATGGCCCGTGTGTGTAGGATGCACAGTTTATTTTTTCTGAGCAAGCTCACTGTTCGGACCCCATAGAAAGCACAGTAGAGTAGAAGAGTGCTCTTTTCTCAAAAGCAGAGTGTGTTTCTTGTAAGGTGAGTTGCTTTTGTTTCCCAGTCCTAAATGGAGTTGAAACACTTGCAGTTTCTGGTCCTACGAGCAATAGTTGTTTTCTGGTAAGACGAATCACTATTGCACTGCCATTGCCATACACAGGACAAATAGCACTGGCGTCTGTTCCCAGCAAGTACAGTATATTGGACTGAAGAGGATCTACTGTTCTTGTCAGGTTCCTAAACAGAATTGAACTAGATATGGTCGTGTGTACGAAGCACAGTTCTTTTGTTCTGAGCAAGCTCACTGTTCGGACCCCATAGGAAGAACAGTAGAGTAGAAGAGTGCTCTTTTCTCAAAAGCAGAGTGTGTTTCTTGTAAGGCGAACTTGCGTTTGTTTCCAGTCCTAAACGGAGTGGAATCACATGCAGTTTCTGGTCCTACGAGCAAGAATTGTTTTCTGGTAAGGAAAGTCACTATTGTGCTCCCATTGCCATACACAGTGCAAATAGCACATGCGTCTGTTCCCAGCAAGTACTGTATATTGCAATGAAGAGGAGCTACTGTTCTTGTCAGGTTCCTAAGCAGAGTTGAACTCGATATGGCCCGTGTGTGTAGGAAGCACAGTTCTTTTGTTCTGAGCAAGCTCTCTGTTCTGGCCCTATAGGAAACACAGTAGAGTAGAAGAGTGCTCTTTTCTCTAAAGCAGAGTGTGTTTCTTTCAAGGCGAGCTAGCGTTTGTTTCCCAGTCTTAAATGGAGTTGAGTCACATGCAGTTTTTTGTCCTACGAGCAAGATTTGTTTTCTGGTAAGACGAGTCACTATTGTGCTCCAATTGCCATACACAGTGCAAATAGCCCTCGCCTCTGTTCCCAGCAAGTACAGTGTATGGGACTGAAAAGGAGCTACTGTTCTTGTCAGTTTCCTAAGCAGAGTTGAAGTAGATATGGCCCGTGTGTGTAGGAAGCACAGTTCTTATGTTCTGAGCAAGTCACTGTTCTGGCCCTATAGGAAACACAGTAGAGTAGAAGAGTGCTCTTTTCTCAAAAGCGGAGTGTGTTTCTTGTAAGGCGAGCTAGCGTTTGTTTCCGAGTCCTAAATGGAGTAGAATCACATGCAGTTTCAGGTCCTACGATCAAGAGTTCTTTTCTGGTAAGGAAAGTCACATTGCGCTCCCATTGCCATACACAGTGCAAATAGCACTCGCGTCTGTTCCCAGCAAGTACAGTGTATTGGACTGGATAGGTGCTACTGTTCTTGTCAGTTTCCTAAGCAGAGTTGAACTAGATATAATCCGTGTGTGTAGGAAGCACAGTTCTTTTGTTCTTTGCAAGCTCACTGTTTGGACCCCATAGGAAACACAGTAGAGGAGAAGAGTGCTCTTTTCTCTAAAGCAGAGTGTGTTACTTGTAAGGCGAGCCATCGTTTGTTTCGCAGTCCTAAATGGAGTTGAATCCCATGCAGTTTCTGGTACTACGAGCAAGAGTTGTTTTCTGGTAAAAAGAGTCACTATTGCGCTGCCATTGCCATACACAGGACAAATAGCACTGGCGTCTGTTCGCAGCAAGTACAGTGTATTGGGCTGAAGAGGATCTATTGTTTTGTCAGGTTCCTAAGCAGACTTGAACTAGATATGGCCGTGTGTGTAGGAAGCACAGTTCTTTTGTTCTGAGCAAGCTCACTGTTCGGACCCCATAGGAAGCTCAGTAGAGTAGAAGAGTGCTCTTTTCTAAAAAGCAGAGTGTGTTTCTTTTAAGGCGAGCTAGCGTTTGTTTCCCAGTCTTAAATGGAGTTGAGTCACATGCAGTTTTTTGTCCTATGAGCAAAAGTTGTTTTCTGGTAAGACGAGTCACTATTGTGCTACAATTGCCCTACACAGTGCAAATAGCACTCGCGTCTGTTCCCCGCAATAAAGTGTATTGGACTGAAGAGGAGCTACTGTTCTTGTCAGTTTCCTAAGCAGAGTTGAACTAGATATGGCCGGTGTGTGTAGGAAGCACAGTTCTTTTGTTCTGAGCAAGCTCACTGTTCGGACCCCATAGGAAACACAGTAGAGTAGAAGAGTGCTCTTTTCTCAAAAGCAGAGTGTGTTTCATGTAAGGCGAGCTAGCATTTGTTTCCCAGTCTAAAATGGAGATGAATCACATGCAGTTTCTGGTCCTACGAGCAAGAGTTGTTTTCTGGTAAGGAATGTCACTATTGTGCTCCCATTGCCATACACAGTGCAAATAGCACTAGCGTCTGTTCCCAGCAAGTACAGTGTATTGGACTGCATAGTTGCTACTGTTCTTGTCAGTTTCCTAAGCAGAGTTGAATTAGATATGATCCGTGTTTGTAGGAAGCACAGTTTTTTTGTTCTGAGGAAGCTCACTGTTCGGAACACATAGGAAACACAGTAGAGTAGAAGAGTGCTCTTTTCTCAAAAGCAGAGTGTGTTTCTTGGAAGTCGAGCTAGCGTTTGTTTCCCAGTCCTAAATGGAGTTGAGTCACATGCAGTTTTTTGTCCAACGAGCCAGAGTTGTTTCCTGGTAAGTCAAGTCACTATTGTGCTCCAATTGCCATACACAGTGCAAATAGCACTCTCGTCTGTTCCCCGAAAGTACTGTGTATGGGACTGAAGAGGAGCTAGTGTTCTTGTCAGTTTCCTAAGCAGAGTTGAACTAGATATGGCCCGTGTGTGTAGAAAGCACAGTTGTTTTGTTCTGAGCAAGCTCACTGTTCGGACCCCATAGGAAACACAGTAGAGTAGAAGAGTGCTCTTTTCTCAAAAGCAGAGTGTGTTTCATGTAAGGCGAGCTAGCATTTGTTTCCCAGTCCTAAATGGAGATGAATCACATGCAGTTTCTGGTCCTACGAGCAAGAGTTGTTTTTTGGTAAGAAGAGTCACTATTGCACTGCCATTGACATACACAGAACAAATGGCACTCGCATCTGTTCCCAGCAAGTACAGTGTATTGGACTGAAGAGGATCTACTGTTCTTGTCAGGTTCCTAAGCTGACTTGAACTAGATATGGCCGTGTGTGTAGGAAGCACAGTTTTTTTGTTCTGAGCAAGCTCACTGTTCGGAACACATAGGAAACACAGTAGAGTAGAAGAGTGCTCTTTTCTGAAAAGCAGAGTGTGTTTCTTGGAAATTGAGCTAGCGTTTGTTTCCCAGTCCTAAATGGAGTTGAGTCACATGCAGTTTTTTGTCCAACGAGCAAGAGTTGTTTTCTGGTAAGACAAGTCACTATTGTGCTCCAATTGCCATACACAGTGCAAATAGCACTCACGTCTGTTCCCTGCAAGTACAGTGTATTGGACTGAAGAGGAGCTAGTGTTCTTGTCAGTTTCCTAAGCAGAGTTGAACTAGATATGGCCCGTGTGTAGGAAGCACAGTTGTTTTGTTCTGAGCAAGCTCACTGTTCGGACCCCATAGGAAACACAGTAGAGTAGAAGAGTGCTCTTTTATCAAAAGCAGAGTGTGTTTCATGTAAGGCGAGCTAGCATTTGTTTCCCAGTCCTAAATGGAGTTGAATCACATGCAGTTTCTGCTCCTATGAGCAAGAGTTGTTTTCTGGTAAGGAAATTCACTATTGCGCTCCCATTGCCATACACAGTGCAAATAGCACTCGCGGCGTCTGTTCCCAGCAAGTACAGTCTATCGGACTGAAGAGGAGCTACTGTTCTTGTCAGTTTCCTAAGCAGAGTTGAACTAGATATGGCCCGTGTGTAGGAAGCACAGTTGTTTTGTTCTGAGCAAGCTCACTGTTCTGGCCCTATAGGAAACACAGTAGAGTAGAAGAGTGCTCTTTTCTCTAAAGCAGAGTGTGTTTTTGTAAGGCGAGCTAGCATTTGTTTCCAGTAAATGGAGTGGAATCATATGCAGTTTCTGGTCCTACGAGCAAGAGTTGTTTTCTGGTAAGGAAAGTCACTATTGCGTTCCCCTTGCCATACATAGTGCAAATAGCTCTCGCGTCTGTTCCCAGCAAGTACAGTGTATCGGACTGAAGAGGAGCTACTGTTCTTGTCAGTTTCCTAAGCAGAGTTGAACTAGATATGGCCCATGTGTGTAGGAAGCACAGTTCTTTTGTTCTGAGCAAGCTCACTGTTCAGACCCCATAGGAAACACAGTAGAGGAGAAGAGTGCTCTTTACTCAAAAGCAGAGTGTGTTTCTTGTAAGGCGAGCTATCGTTTGTTTCCCAGTCCTAAATGGATTTGAGTCTCATGCAGTTTCTGGTCCTAAGAACAAGAGTTGTTTTCTGGAGAGGAAAGTCACTATTGCGCGCCAATTGCCTTACACAACGCAAATAGCACTCACGTCTTTTCCCAGCAAGTACAGTGTATTGGACTGAATAGGAGTTACTGTTCTTGTCAGTTTCCTAAGTAGAGTTGAACTAGATATGGCCCGTGTGTGTAGGAAGCACAGTTCTTTTGTTCTGAGCAAGCTCACTGTTCTGGCCCTATAGGAAACACAGCAGAGTAGAAGAGTGCTCTTTTCTCAAAAGCAGAGTGTGTTTCTTGTAAGGCGAGCTAGCATTTGTTTCCCTGTCCTAAATGGAGTTGAATCACATGCAGTTTCTAGTCTTACGAGCAAGCTTTGTTTTATGGTAACAAGAGTCACTATTGCTATGCCATTGCCATATACAGGACAAATAGCACTGGCGTCTGTTCCCAGCAAGTACAGTGTATTGGACTGAAGAGGATCTACTGTTCTTGTCAGGTTCCTAAGCAGAATTGAACTAGATATGGCCGTGTGTGTAGGAAGCACAGTTTTTTTGTTCTGAGGAAGCTCACTATTCGGAACACATAGGAAACACAGTAGAGTAGAAGAGTGCTCTTTTCTCAAAAGCAGCGTGTGTTTCTTGGTAGTCGAGCTAGCGTTTGTTTCCCAGTCCTAAATGGAGTTGAGTCACATGCAGTTTTTTGTCCTACGAGCAAGAGTTGTTTTCTGGTAAGACAAGTCACTATTGTGCTCCAATTGCCATACACAGTGCAAATAGCACTCACGTCTATTCCCTGCAAGGACAGTGTATTGGACTGAAGAGGAGCTAGTGTTCTTGTCAGTTTCCTAAGCAGAGTTGAACTAGATATGGCCCGTGTGTAGGAAGCACAGTTGTTTTGTTCTGAGCAAGCTCACTGTTCGGACCCCATAGGAAACACAGTAGAGTAGAAGAGTGCTCTTTTCTCAAAAGCAGAGAGTGTTTCATGTAAGGCGAGCTAGCATTTGTTTCCCAGTCCTAAATGGAGTTGAATCACATGCAGTTTCTGGTCCTACGAGCAAGAGTTGTTTTCTGGTAAGGAAATTCACTATTGCGCTCCCTTTTTCATACACAGTGCAAATAGCACTCGCGGCGTCTGTTCCCAGCAAGTACAGTCTATCGGACTGAAGAGGAGCTACTGTTCTTGTCAGTTTCCTAAGCAGAGTTGAACTAGATATGGCCCGTGTGTGTAGGAAGCACAGTTCTTTTGTTCTGAGCAAGCTCACTGTTCTGGCCCTATAGGAAACACAGTAGAGTAGAAGAGTGCTCTTTTCTCTAAAGCAGAGTGTGTTTTTGTAAGCCGAGCTAGCATTTGTTTCCCAGTAAATGGAGTGGAATCACATGCAGTTTCTGGTCCTACGAGCAAGAGTTGTTTTCTGGTAAGAAAAGTCACTATTGCGCTCCCCTTGCCATACATAGTGCAAATAGCTCTCGCGTCTGTTCCCAGCAAGTACAGTGTATCAGACAGAAGAGGAGCTACTGTTCTTGTCAGTTTCCTAAGCAGAGTTGAACTAGATATGGCCCGTGTGTGTAGGAAGCACAGTTCTTTTGTTCTGAGCAAGCTCACTGTTCAGGCCCCATAGGAAACACAGTAGAGGAGAAGAGTGCTCTTTACTCAAAAGCAGAGTGTGTTTCTTGTAAGGCGAGCTAGCGTTTGTTTCCCAGTCCTAAATGGATTTGAGTCACATGCAGTTTCTGGTCCTAAGAACAAGAGTAGTTTTCTGGAAAGGAAAGTCACTATTGCGCGCCCATTGCCTTACACAAGGCAAATAGCACTCGCGTCTTTTCCCAGCAAGTACAGTGTATTGGACTGAATAGGAGTTACTGTTCTTGTCAGTTTCCTAAGTAGAGTTGAACTAGATATGGCCCGTGTGTGTAGGAAGCACAGTTCTTTTGTTTTTTGCAAGCTCACTGTTCTGGCCCTATAGGAAACACAGCAGAGTAGAAGAGTGCTCTTTTCTCAAAAGCAGAGTGTGTTTCTTGTAAGGCGAGCTAGCGTTTGTTTCCCAGTCCTAAATGGAGTTGAGTCACATGCAGGTTTTTGTCCTACAAGCAAGAGTTGTTTTCTCATAGGGCAAGTCACTATTGTGCTCCAATTGCCATAAACAGTGCAAATAGGCCTCGCGTCTGTTCCCTGCAAGTACAGTGTATCGGACTGAAGAGGAGCTACTGTTCTTGTCAGTTTCCTAAGCAGTGTTGAACTAGATATGGCCCGTGTGTGTAGGAAGCACAGTTCTTTTGTTCTGAGCAAGCTCACTGTTCGGACCTCATAGGAAACACAGTAGAGTAGAAGAGTGCTCTTTAATCAAAAGCAGAGTGTGTTTCATGTAAGGCGAGCTAGCATTTGTATCCCAGTCCGAAATGGAGTTGAATCACATGCAGTTTCTGGTCCTAAGAACAAGAGTTGTTTTCTGGAGAGGAAAGTCACTATTGCGCGCCGATTGCCTTACACAAGGCAAATAGCACTCGTGTCTTTTCCCAGGACGTACAGTGTATTGGACTGAATAGGAGTTACTGTTCTTGTCAGTTTCCTAAGTAGAGTTGAACTAGATATGGCCCGTGTGTGTAGGAAGCACAGTTCTTTTGTTCTGAGCAAGCTCACTGTTCTGGCCCTATAGGAAACACAACAGAGTAGAAGAGTGCTCTTTTCTCAAAAGCAGAGTGTGTTTCTTGTAAGGCGAGCTAGCATTTGTTTCCCAGTCCTAAATGGAGTTGAATCACATGCAGTTTCTAGTCTTACGAGCAAGCTTTGTTTTATGGTAACAAGAGTCACTATTGCTATGCCATTGCCATACACAGGACAAATAGCACTGGCGTCTGTTCCCAGCAAGTACAGTGTATTGGACTGAAGAGGATCTACTGTTCTTGTCAGGTTCCTAAGCAGAATTGAACTAGATATGGCCGTGTGTGTAGGAAGCACAGTTTTTTTGTTCTGAGGAAGCTCACTATTCGGAACACATAGGAAACACAGTAGAGTAGAAGAGTGCTCTTTTCTCAAAAGCAGCGTGTGTTTCTTGGTAGTCGAGCTAGCGTTTGTTTCCCAGTCCTAAATGGAGTTGAGTCACATGCAGTTTTTTGTCCTACGAGCCAGAGTTGTTTTCTGGTAAGACAAGTCACTATTGTGCTCCAATTGCCATACACAGTGCAAATAGCACTCTCGTCTGTTCCCCGAAAGTACTGTGTATGGGACTGAAGAGGAGCTAGTGTTCTTGTCAGTTTCCCAAGCAGAGTTGAACTAGATATGGCCCCTGTGTGTAGGAAGCACAGTTCTTTTGTTCTGAGCAAGCTCACTGTTCGGACCCCATAGGAAACACAGTAGAGTAGAAGAGTGCTATTTTCTCAAAAGCAGAGTGTGTTTCATGTAAGGCGAACTAGCATTTGTTTCCCGGTCCTAAATGGAGTTGAATCACATGCAGTTTCTGGTCCTACGATCAAGAGTTGTTTTCTGGGAAGGAAAGTCACTATTGCTCTCCCATTGCCATACACAGTGCATATAGCACTCGCGTCTGTTCCCAGCAAGTACAGTGTATCGGACTGAAGAGGAGCAACTGTTCCTGTCAGTTTCCTAAGAAGAGTTGATCTAGATATGGCTTGTGTGTAGGAAGCACAGTTCTTTGTTCTGAGCATTCTCACTGTTCTGGCCCTATAGGAAAAACAGTAGAGTAGAATAGTGCTCTTTTCTCTAAAGCAGAGTGTGTTTTGTAAGGTGAGCTAGCTTTTGTTTCCCAGTCCTAAATGGAGTTGAATCACATGCAGTTTCTGGTCGTACAAGCAAGAGTTGTTTTCTGGTAAGAAGAGTCACTATTGCGCTGCCATTGCCATACACAGGACAAATAGCACTGGCGTCTGTTCCCAGCAAGTACAGTGTATTGGACTGAAGAGGATCTACTGTTCTCGTCAGTTTCCTAAGCAGAGTTGAACTAGATATGGCCCGTGTGTGTAGGAAGCACAGTTCTTTTGTTCTGAGCAAGCTCAATGTTCGGACACCTTAGGAAACACAGTAGAGTAGAAGAGTGCTCTTTTCTCAAAAGCAGAGTGTGTTTCTTGGAAGTCGAGCTAGCGTTTGTTTCCCAGTCCTAAATGGAGTTGAGTCACATGCAGTTTTTTGTCCAACGAGCAAGAGTTGTTTTCTGGTAAGACAAGTCACTATTGTGCTCCAATTGCCATACACAGTGCAAATATCACTCGCTTCTGTTCCCCACAAGTACAGTGTATCGGACTGAAGAGGAGCTACTGTTCTTGTCAGTTTCCTAAGCAGAGTTGAACTAGATATGGCCCGTGTGTGTAGGAAGCACAGTTCTTTTGTTCTCAGCAAGCTCACTGTTCTGGCCCTATAGGAAACACAGTAGAGTAGAAGAGTGCTCTTTTCTCAAAAGCAGAGTGTGTTTCTTGTAAAGCGAGCTAGAGTTTGTTTCCCAGTCCTAAATGGAGTTGAATCACATGCAGTTTCTGGTCCTACGAACAAGAGATGTTTTCTGGTAAGGAAAGTCACTATTGCGCTCCCATTGTCCTACACAAGGCATATAGCACTCGCGTCTTTTCCCAGCAAGTACAGTGTATTGGACTGAATAGGAGCTACTGTTTTGTCAGTTTCCTAAGCAGAGTTGAACTAGATGTGGTCCGTGTGTGTATTAAGCACAGTTCTTTTGTTCTGAGCAAGCTCACTGTTTGGACCCCATAGGAAACACAGTAGAGTAGAACAGTGCTATTTTCTCTAAAGCAGAACGTGTTTCTTGTAAGGCGAGCTAGCATTTGTTTCCCAGTCCTAAATGTAGTGGAATCACATGCAGTTTCTAGTCCTATGAGCAAGAGTTGTTTTCTGGTAAGGAAAGTCACTATTGCGCTCCCATTGACATACACAGTGCAAATAGCACTCTCGTCTGTTCCCCGAAAGTACTGTGTATGGGACTAAAGAGGAGCTAGTGTTCTTGTCAGGTTCCTAAGCAGAGTTGAACTAGATATGGCCCGTATGTGTAGGAAGCACAGTTGTTTTGTTCTGAGCAAGCTCACTGTTCGGACCTCATAGGAAACACAGTAGAGTAGAAGAGTGCTCTTTAATCAAAAGCAGAGTGTGTTTCATGTAAGGCGAGCTAGCATTTGTTTCCCAGTCCTAAATGGAGTTGAATCACATGCAGTTTCTGGTCCTACGAGCAAGAGCTGTTTTCTGGTAAGGAAAGTCACTATTTTGCTCCCATTGCCATCCACAGTGCAAATAGCCCTCCCGTCTGTTCCCAGCAAGTACAGTGTATTGGACTGAAGAGGAGCTACTGTTCTTGTCAGTTTCCTAAGCAGAGTTGAACTAGTTATGGCCCTGTGTTGGAAGCACAGTTCTTTTGTTCTGAGCAAGCTCACTGTTCTGGCCCTATAGGAAACACAGTAGAGTAGAAGAGTGCTCTTTTCTCTAAAGCAGAGTGTGTTTCTTGTAAGGCGAGCTAGCGTTTGTTTCCCCGTCCTAAATGGAGTTGATTCACATGCAGTTTTTAGTCTTATGAGCAAGAGTTGTTTTATGGTAACAAGAGTCACTATTGCTATGCCATTGCCATACACAGGACAAATAGCACTGGCGTCTGTTCCCAGCAAGTACAGTGTATTGGACTGAAGAGGATCTACTCTTCTTGTCAGGTTCCTAAGCAGAATTGAACTAGATATGGCCGTGTGTGTAGGAAGCACAGTTTTTTTGTTCTGAGGAAGCTCACTGTTCGGAACACATAGGAAACACAGTAGAGTAGAAGAGTGCTCTTTTCTCAAAAGCAGAGTGTGTTTCTTGGTAGTCGAGCTAGCGTTTGTTTCCCAGTCCTAAATGGAGTTGAGTCACATGCAGTTTTTTGTCCTACGAGCCAGAGTTGTTTTCTGGTAAGACAAGTAACTATTGTGCTCCAATTGCCATACACAGTGCAAATAGCACTCGCTTCTGTTCCCCACAAGTACAGTGTATCGGACTGAAGAGGAGCTACTGTTCTTGTCAGTTTCCTAAGCAGAGTTGAACTAGATGTGGTCCGTGTGTGTATTAAGCACAGTTCTTTTGTTCTCAGCAAGCTCACTGTTTAGACCCCAAAGGAAACACAGTAGAGTAGAACAGTGCTATTTTCTCTAAAGCAGAGTGTGTTTCTTGTAAGGCGAGCTAGCATTTGTTTCCCAGTCCTAAATGGAGTGGAATCACATGCAGTTTCTAGTCCTATGAGCAAGAGTTGTTTTCTGGTAAGGAAAGTCACTATTGCACTCCCATTGACATAAACAGTGCACATAGCACTCTCGTCTGTTCTCTGAAAGTACTGTGTATGGGACTGAAGAGGAGCTAGTGTTCTTGTCAGTTTCCTAAGCAGAGTTGAACTAGATATGGCCCGTGTGTGTAGGAAGCACAGTTCTTTTGTTCTGAGCAAGCTCACTGTTCTGGCCCCATAGGAAACACAGTAGAGTAGAAGAGTGCTCTTTTCTCTAAAGCAGAGTATGTTTCTTAAAAGGTGAGCTAGCTTTTGTTTCCCAGTCCTAAATGGAGTTGAATCACATGCAATTTCTGGTCCTACGAGCAAGAGTTGTTTTATGGTTAGAAGAGTCACTATTGTGCTGCAATTGCCATACACAGGACAAATAGCACTGGCGTCTGTTAGCAGCAAGTACAGTGTATTGGACTGAAGAGGATCTACTGTTCTTGTCAGGTTCCTAAGCAGAATTGAACTAGTTATGGCAATGTGTGTAGGAAGCACAGTCCTTTTGTTCTGAGCAAGCTCACTGTTCAGACCCAAAAGGAAACACAGTAGAGTAGAAGAGTGCTCTTTTCTCAAAAGCAGAGTGTGTTTCTTGTAAGGCGAGCTAGCGTTTGTTTCCCAGTCCTAAATGGAGTTGAGTCACATGCAGTTTTTTGTCCTACGAGCAAGAGTTGTTTTCTGGTAAGACGAGTCACTATTGTGCTCCAATTGCCATACACAGTGCAAATAGCACTCTCGTCTGTTCCCCGAAATTACAGTGTCTTGGAATGAAGAGGAGCTACTGTTCTTCTCAGTTTCCTAAGCAGAGTTGAACTAGATATGGCCGGTGTTTCTAGGAAGCACAGTTCTTTTGTTCTGAACAAGCTCACTGTTCGGACCCCATAGGAAGCACAGTAGAGTAGAAGAGTGCTCTTTTATCAAAAGCAGAGTGTGTTTCATGTAAGGCGAGCTAGCATTTGTATCCCAGTCTTAAATGGAGTTGAATCACATGCAGTTTCTGGTTCTAGGAGCAATAGTTGTTTTCTGGTAAGAAAAGTCACTATTGCGCTCCCATTGCCATACACAGTGCAAATAGCACTTGCGTCAGTTCCCAGCAAGTACAGTGTTTCGGACTGAAGAGGATCTACTGTTCTTGTCAGTTTCCTAAGCAGAGTTGAACTAGTTATGGCCCGTGTGTAGGAAGCACAGTTCTTTTGTTCTGACCAAGCTCACTGTTATGGCCATATAGGAAACACAGTAGAGTAGAAGAGTGCTCTTTTCTCTAAAGCAGAGTGTGTTTCTTGTAAGGCGAGCTAGCGTTTGTTTCCCAGTCCTAAATGGAGTTGAATCACATGCAGTTTCTAGTCCTACGAGCAAGAGTTGTTTTATGGTAAGAAGAGTCACTATTGCGCTACTATTGCCATACACAGGAAAAATAGCACTGGCGTCTGTTCCCAGCAAGTACAGTGTATTGGACTGAATTGGATCTACTGTTCTTGTCAGGTTCCTAAGCGGAATTGAACTAGATATGGCCGTGTGTGTAGGAAGCACAGTTCTTTTGTTCTGAGCAAGCTCACTGTTCGGACACCATAGGAAACACAGTAGAGTAGAAGAGTGCTCTTTTCTCAAAAGCAGAGTGTGTTTCTTGTAAGGCGAGCTAGCGTTTTTTTCCCAGTCCTAAATGGAGTTGAATCACATGCAGTTTCTGGTCCTAACAGCAAGAGTTGTTTTCTGGTAAGGAAAGTCACTATTGTGCTCCCCTTGCCATACACAGTGCAAATAGCTTCCGCGTCTGTTCCCAGCAAGTACAGTGCATCAGACTGAAGAGGAGCTACTGTTCTTGTCAGTTTCCTAAGCAGAGTTGAACATGATATGGCCCGTGTGTGTAGGAAGCACAGTTCTTATGTTCTGAGCAAGCTCACTGGTCTGGCCCTATAGGAAACACAGTAGAGTAGAAGCGTGCTCTTTTCTCAAAAGCAGAGTGTGTTTTTGTAAGGCAAGCTAGCGTTTGTTTCCTAGTCCTAAATGGAGTTGAATCCCATGCAGTTTCTGGTCCTATGAACAAGAGTTGTTTTCTGGTAAGGAAAGTCTCTATTGCGCTCCCATTGCCCTACACAAGGCAAATATCACTTGCGTCTTTTCCCAGCATGTATGGTGTATCGGACTTAAGAGGAGCTACTGTTCTTGTCACTTTCCTAAGCAGAGTTGAACTAGATATGGCCCGTGTGTAGGAAGCACAGTTCTTTTGTTCTGAGCAAGCTCACTGTTCTGGCCCTATAGGAAACACAGTAGAGTAGAAGAGTGCTCTTTCCACAAAAGCCGAGTGTGTTTCTTGTAAGGTGAATTAGCTTTTGTTTCCCAGTCCTAAATGGAGTTGAATCACATGCAGTTTCTGGTCCTACGAGCAAGAGTTGTTTTATAGTAAGAAGAGACACTATTGCGCTGCCATTGCCATACACAGGACAAATAACACTGGCGTCTGTTCCCAGCAAGTACATTGTATTGGACTGAAGAGGATCTACTGTTCTTGTCAGGTTCCTAAGCAGAATTGAACTAGATATGGTCGTGTATGTAGGAAGCACAGTTCTTTTTTTCTGAGCAGGCTCACTGTTCGGACCCCATAGGAAACACAGTAGAGTAGAAGATTGCTATTTTCTCAAAAGCAGAGTGTGTTTCTTGTAAGGCGAGCTAGCGTTTGTTTCCCAGTCCTAAATGGAGTTGAGTCACATGCAGTTTCTGGTCCTATGAGCAAGAGTTGTTTTCTGGTAAGACGAGTGACTATTGTGATCCAATTGCCATACACAGTGCAAATAGCACTCGCGTCTGTTCCCCGAAAGTACAGTGTATTGGACTGAAGAGGAGCTACTGTTCTTCTCAGTTTCCTAAGCAGAGTTGAACTAGATATGGTCCGTGTGTGTAGGAAGCACAGTTCTTTTGTTCTGAGCAAGCTCACTGTTCGGACCTCATAGGAAGCACAGAAGAGTAGAAGAGTGCTCTTTTATCAAAAGCAGAGTGTGTTTCATGGAAGGCGAGCTAGCATTTGTATCCCAGTCCGAAATGGAGTTGAATCACATGCAGTTTCTGGTCCTACGAGCAAGAGTTGTTTTCTGGTAAGACAAGTCACTATTGTACTCCAATTGCCATACACAGTGCAAATAGCACTTGCGTCTGTTCCCCGCAAGTACAGTGTATTGGACTGAAGAGGATCTATTGTTCTTGTCAGTTTCCTAAGCAGAGTTGAACGAGAAATGGCCCGTGTCTGTAGGTATCACAGTTCTTTTGTTCTGAGCAAGGTCACTGTTCAGACACCATAGGAAACACAGTAGAGTAGAAGAGTGCCCTTTTCTCAAAAGCAGAGTGTGTTTCTTGTAAGGCGAGCTAACGTTTGTTTCTCAGATCTGAATGGAGTTGAATCACATGCAGTTTCTGGTCCTACGAGCAAGAGTTGTTTATTGGTAAGGAAAGTCACTATTGCGCTCCCCTTTGCCATACACATTGCAAATAGCTCTCGCGTCTGTTCACAGCAAGTACAGTGTATCAGACTGAAGAGGAGCTACTGTTCTTGTCAGTTTCCTAAGCAGAGTTGAACTAGATATGGCCCGTGTGTGTAGGAAGAACAGTTCTTATGTTCTGAGCAAGTTCACTCTTCTGGCCCTATAGGAAACACAGTAGAGTAGAAGAGTGCTCTTTTCTCAAAAGCAGAGTTTGTTTTTGTAAGGCGAGCTAGCGTTTGTTTCCTAGTCCTAAATGGAGTTGAATCACATGCAGTTTCTGGTCCTATGGACAAGAGTTGTTTTCTGGTAAGGAAAGTCACTATTGCGCTCCCATTGCCCTTCACAAGGCAAATAGCACTCGGGTCTTTTCCCAGCAAGTACAGTGTATTGGACTGAATAGCAGCTACTCTTCTTGTCATTTTACTAAGCAGAGTTGAACTAGATATGGTCCGTGTGTGTAGGAAGCACAATTCTTTTGTTCTGAGCAAGCTCACTGTTTGGACCCCATAGGAAACACAGTAGAGTAGAAGAGTGCTCTTTTCTCTAAAGCAGAGTGTGTTTCTTGTAAGGCAAGCTATTGTTTGTTTCCCAGTCCTAAATGGAGTGGAATCTCATGCAGTTTTTGGTCCTACGAGCAAGAGTTGCTTTCTGGTAAGGAAAGTCACTATTGCGCTCCCATTGCCATACACAGTGCAAATAGCCCTCCCGTCTGTTCCCAGCAAGTACAGTGTATTGGACTGAAGAGGAGCTACTGTTCTTGTCAGTTTCCTAAGCAGAGTTGAACTAGATATGGCCCGTGTGTGTAGGAAGCACAGTTCTTTTTTTCTGAGCAAGCTCACTGTTCTGGCCATATAGGAAATACAGTAGAGTAGAAGAGTGCGCTTTTCTCAGAAGCAGAGTGTGTTTCTTGTAAAGCGAGCTAGAGTTTGTATCCCAGTCCTAAATGGAGTTGAATCACATGCAGTTTCTGGTCCTACGAGCAAGAGTTGTTTTCTGGTAAGAAGAGTCACTATTGCGCTGCCATTGCCATAGTACTGGCGTCTGTTCCCAGCAAGTACAGTGTATTGGACTGAAGAGGATATACTGTTCTTGTCAGGTTCCTAAGCAGACTTGAACTAGATATGGCCTTGTGAGTAGGAAGTACAGTTTTTTTGTTCTGAGCAAGCTCACTGTTCAGAACACATAGGAAACACAGTAGAGTAGAAGAGTGCTCTTTTCTCAAAAGCAGAGTGTGTTTCATGTAAGGCGAGCTAGCGTTTGTTTCCCAGTCCTAAATGGAGTTGAGTCACATGCAGTTTTTTGTCCTACGAGCAAGAGTTGTTTTCTGGTAAGACAAGTCACTATTGTGCTCCAATGCCATACACAGTGCAAATAGCACTCGCGTCTGTTCCCCGCAAGTACAGTGTATTGGACTGAAGAGGAGCTACTGTTCTTGTTGGTTTCCTAAGCAGAGTTGAACTAGATATGGCCCGTGTGTGTAGGAAGCACAGTTCTTTTGTTCTGAGCAAGCTCACTCTTCGGACCCGATAGGAAACACAATAGAGTAGAAGAGTGCTCTTTTCTCAAATGCAGAGTGTGTTTCATGTAAGGCGAGCTAGCATTTGTTTCCCAGTCCTAAATGGAGTTGAATCACATGCAGTTTCTGGTCCTATGAGCAAGAGTTGTTTTATAGTAAGAAGAGTCACTATTGCGCTGCCATTGCCATACACAGGACAAATAGCACTGGCGTCTGTTCCCAGCAAGTACAGTGTATTGGTCTGAAGAGGATCTACTGTTCTTGTCAGGTTCCTAAGCAGAATTGAACTAGATATGGTCGTTTATGTAGGAAGCACAGTTCTTTTGTTCTGAGCAGGCTCACTGTTCGGACCCCATAGGAAACACAGTAGAGTAGAAGATTGCTATTTTCTCAAAAGCAGAGTGTGTTTCTTGTAAGGCGAGCTAGCGTTTGTTTCCCAGTCCTAAATGGAGTTGAGTCACATGCAGTTTCTGGTCCTACGAGCAAGAGTTGTTTTCTGGTAAGGAAAGTAACTATTGCGCTCCCATTGCCATACACAGTGCAAATAGCCCTCCTGTCTGTTCCCAGCAAGTACAGTGTATTGCACTGAAGAGGAGCTACTGTTCTTGTCAGGTTCCTAAGCAGAACTGAACTAGTTATGGCCCTGTATGTAGGAAGCACAGTTCTTTTGTTCTGAGCAAGCTCACTGTTCAGACCCAATAGGAAACACAGTAGAGTAGAAGAGTGCTCTTTTCTGAAAAGCAGAGTGTGTTTCTTGTAAGGCGAGCTAGCGTTTGTTTCCCAGTCCTAAATGGAGTTGAGTCACATGCAGTTTTTTGTCTTACGAGCAAGAGTTGTTTTCTGGTAAGACGAGTCACTATTGTGATCCAATTGAAATACACAGTGCAAATGGCACTCGCGTCTGTTCCCCGAAATACAGTGTATTGGACTGAAGAGGAGCTACTGTTCTTGTCAGTTTCCTAAGCAGAGTTGAACTAGTTATGGCCCGTGTGTAGGAAGCACAGTTCTTTTGTTCTGACCAAGCTCAGTGTTCTGGCCATATAGGAAACACAGTAGAGTAGAAGAGTGCTCTTTTCTCTAAAGCAGAGTGTGTTTCTTGTAAGGCGAGCTAGCGTTTGTTTCCCAGTCCTAAATGGAGTTGAATCACATGCAGTTTCTAGTCTTACGAGCAAGAGTTGTTTTATGGTAACAAGAGTCACTATTGCGCTGCCATTGCCTTACACAGGACAAATAGCACTAACGTCTGTTCCCAGCAAGTACAGTGTATTGGACTGAAGAGGATCTACTGTTCTTGTCAGGTTCCTAAGCAGAATTGAACTAGATATGGCCGTGTGTGTAGGAAGCACAGTTCTTTTGTTCTGAGCAAGCTCACTGTTCGGAACACATAGGAAACACAGTAGAGTAGAAGAGTGCTCTTTTCTCAAAAGCAGAGTGTGTTTCTTGGAAGTCGAGCTAGCGTTTGTTTCCCAGTCCTAAATGGAGTTGAGTCACATGCAGTTTTTTGTCCAACGAGCCAGAGTTGTTTTCTGGTAAGACAAGTCACTATTGTGCTCCAATTGCCATACACAGTGCAAATAGCACTCTCGTCTGTTCCCCGAAAGTACTGTGTATGGGACTGAAGAGGAGCTAGTGTTCTTGTCAGTTTCCCAAGCAGAGTTGAACTAGATATGGCCCGTGTGTGTAGGAAGCACAGTTGTTTTGTTCTGAGCAAGCTCACTGTTCGGACCCCATAGGAAACACAGTAGAGTAGAAGAGTGCTCTTTTCTCAAAAGCAGAGTGTGTTTCATGTAAGGCGAGCTAGCATTTGTTTCCCAGTCCTAAATGGAGATGAATCACATGCAGTTTCTGGTCCTACGAGCAAGAGTTGTTTTCTGGTAAGAAGAGTCACTATTGCGCTGCCATTGACATACACAGAACAAATGGCACTCGCATCTGTTCCCAGCAAGTACAGTGTATTGGACTGAAGAGGATCTACTGTTCTTGTCAGGTTCCTAAGCTGACTTGAACTAGATATGGCCATGTGTGTAGGAAGCACAGTTTTTTTGTTCTGAGCAAGCTCACTGTTCGGAACACATAGGAAACACAGTAGAGTAGAAGAGTGCTCTTTTCTGAAAAGCAGAGTGTGTTTCTTGGAAATTGAGCTAGCGTTTGTTTCCCAGTCCTAAATGGAGTTGAGTCACATGCAGTTTTTTGTCCAACGAGCAAGAGTTGTTTTCTGGTAAGACAAGTCACTATTGTGCTCCAATTGCCATACACAGTGCAAATAGCACTCACGTCTCTTCCCTGCAAGTACAGTGTATTGGACTGAAGAGGAGCTACTGTTCTTGTCAGTTTCCTAAGCAGAGTTGAACTAGATATGGCCCGTGTGTAGGAAGCACAGTTGTTTTGTTCTGAGCAAGCTCACTGTTCGGACCCCATAGGAAACACAGTAGAGTAGAAGAGTGCTCTTTTCTCAAAAGCAGAGTGTGTTTTATGTAAGGCGAGCTAGCATTTGTTTCCCAGTCCTAAATGGAGTTGAATCACATGCAGTTTCTGGTCCTATGAGCAAGAGTTGTTTTTTGTTAAGGAAATTCACTATTGCGCTCCCATTGCCATACACAGCGCAAATAGCACTCGCGTCTGTTCCAAGCAAGTATAGTCTATCGGACTGAAGAGGAGCTACTGTTCTTGTCAGTTTCCTAAGCAGAGTTGAACTAGATATGGCCCGTGTGTAGGAAGCAGAGTTCTTTTGTTCTGAGCAAGCTCACTGTTCTGGCCCTATAGGAAACACAGTAGAGTAGAAGAGTGCTCTTTTCTCTAAAGCAGAGTGTGTTTTTGTAAGGCGAGCTAGCATTTGTTTCCAGTAAATGGAGTGGAATCATATGCAGTTTCTGGTCCTACGAGCAAGAGTTGTTTTCTGGTAAGGAAAGTCACTATTGCGCTCCCCTTGCCATACATAGTGCAAATAGCTCTCGCATCTGTTCCCAGCAAGTACAGTGTATCGGACTGAAGAGGAGCTACTGTTCTTGTCAGTTTCCTAAGCAGAGTTGAACTAGATATGGCCCATGTGTGTAGGAAGCACAGTTCTTTTGTTCTGAGCAAGCTCACTGTTCAGACCCCATAGGAAACACAGTAGAGGAGAAGAGTGCTCTTTACTCAAAAGCAGAGTGTGTTTCTTGTAAGGCGAGCTATCGTTTGTTTCCCAGTCCTAAATGGATTTGAGTCTCATGCAGTTTCTGGTCCTAAGAACAAGAGTTGTTTTCTGGAGAGGAAAGTCACTATTGCGCGCCGATTGCCTTACACAAGGCAAATAGCACTCGTGTCTTTTCCCAGCAAGTACAGTGTATTGGACTGAATAGGAGTTACTGTTCTTGTCAGTTTCCTAAGTAGAGTTGAACTAGATATGGCCCGTGTGTGTAGGAAGCACAGTTCTTTTGTTCTGAGCAAGCTCACTGTTCTGGCCCTATAGGAAACACAACAGAGTAGAAGAGTGCTCTTTTCTCAAAAGCAGAGTGTGTTTCTTGTAAGGCGAGCTAGCATTTGTTTCCCAGTCCTAAATGGAGTTGAATCACATGCAGTTTCTAGTCTTACGAGCAAGCTTTGTTTTATGGTAACAAGAGTCACTATTGCTATGCCATTGCCATACACAGGACAAATAGCACTGGCGTCTGTTCCCAGCAAGTACAGTGTATTGGACTGAAGAGGATCTACTGTTCTTGTCAGGTTCCTAAGCAGAATTGAACTAGATATGGCCGTGTGTGTAGGAAGCACAGTTTTTTTGTTCTGAGGAAGCTCACTATTCGGAACACATAGGAAACACAGTAGAGTAGAAGAGTGCTCTTTTCTCAAAAGCAGCGTGTGTTTCTTGGTAGTCGAGCTAGCGTTTGTTTCCCAGTCCTAAATGGAGTTGAGTCACATGCAGTTTTTTGTCCTACGAGCCAGAGTTGTTTTCTGGTAAGACAAGTCACTATTGTGCTCCAATTGCCATACACAGTGCAAATAGCACTCTCGTCTGTTCCCCGAAAGTACTGTGTATGGGACTGAAGAGGAGCTAGTGTTCTTGTCAGTTTCCCAAGCAGAGTTGAACTAGATATGGCCCCTGTGTGTAGGAAGCACAGTTCTTTTGTTCTGAGCAAGCTCACTGTTCGGACCCCATAGGAAACACAGTAGAGTAGAAGAGTGCTATTTTCTCAAAAGCAGAGTGTGTTTCATGTAAGGCGAACTAGCATTTGTTTCCCGGTCCTAAATGGAGTTGAATCACATGCAGTTTCTGGTCCTACGATCAAGAGTTGTTTTCTGGGAAGGAAAGTCACTATTGCTCTCCCATTGCCATACACAGTGCATATAGCACTCGCGTCTGTTCCCAGCAAGTACAGTGTATCGGACTGAAGAGGAGCAACTGTTCCTGTCAGTTTCCTAAGAAGAGTTGAACTAGATATGGCTTGTGTGTAGGAAGCACAGTTCTTTGTTCTGAGCATTCTCACTGTTCTGGCCCTATAGGAAAAACAGTAGAGTAGAATAGTGCTCTTTTCTCTAAAGCAGAGTGTGTTTTGTAAGGTGAGCTAGCTTTTGTTTCCCAGTCCTAAATGGAGTTGAATCACATGCAGTTTCTGGTCGTACCAGCAAGAGTTGTTTTCTGGTAAGAAGAGTCACTATTGCGCTGCCATTGCCATACACAGGACAAATAGCACTGGCGTCTGTTCCCAGCAAGTACAGTGTATTGGACTGAAGAGGATCTACTGTTCTCGTCAGTTTCCTAAGCAGAGTTGAACTAGATATGGCCCGTGTGTGTAGGAAGCACAGTTCTTTTGTTCTGAGCAAGCTCAATGTTCGGACACCTTAGGAAACACAGTAGAGTAGAAGAGTGCTCTTTTCTCAAAAGCAGAGTGTGTTTCTTGGAAGTCGAGCTAGCGTTTGTTTCCCAGTCCTAAATGGAGTTGAGTCACATGCAGTATTTTGTCCAACGAGCAAGAGTTGTTTTCTGGTAAGACAAGTCACTATTGTGCTCCAATTGCCATACACAGTGCAAATATCACTCGCTTCTGTTCCCCACAAGTACAGTGTATCGGACTGAAGAGGAGCTACTGTTCTTGTCAGTTTCCTAAGCAGAGTTGAACTAGATATGGCCCGTGTGTGTAGGAATCACAGTTCTTATGTTCTGAGCAAGCTCACTGTTCTGGCCCTATAGGAAACACAGTAGAGTAGAAGAGTGCTCTTTTCTCAAAAGCAGAGTGTGTTTCTTGTAAAGCGAGCTAGAGTTTGTTTCCCAGTCCTAAATGGAGTTGAATCACATGCAGTTTCTGGTCCTACGAACAAGAGATGTTTTCTGGTAAGGAAAGTCACTATTGCGCTCCCATTGCCCTACACAAGGCATATAGCACTCGCGTCTTTTCCCAGCAAGTACAGTGTATTGGACTGAATAGGAGCTACTGTTTTGTCAGTTTCCTAAGCAGAGTTGAACTAGATGTGGTCCGTGTGTGTATTAAGCACAGTTCTTTTGTTCTGAGCAAGCTCACTGTTTGGACCCCATAGGAAACACAGTAGAGTAGAACAGTGCTATTTTCTCTAAAGCAGAACGTGTTTCTTGTAAGGCGAGCTAGCATTTGTTTCCCAGTCCTAAATGTAGTGGAATCACATGCAGTTTCTAGTCCTATGAGCAAGAGTTGTTTTCTGGTAAGGAAAGTCACTATTGCGCTCCCATTGACATACACAGTGCAAATAGCACTCTCGTCTGTTCCCCGAAAGTACTGTGTATGGGACTAAAGAGGAGCTAGTGTTCTTGTCAGGTTCCTAAGCAGAGTTGAACTAGATATGGCCCGTATGTGTAGGAAGCACAGTTGTTTTGTTCTGAGCAAGCTCACTGTTCGGACCTCATAGGAAACACAGTAGAGTAGAAGAGTGCTCTTTAATCAAAAGCAGAGTGTGTTTCATGTAAGGCGAGCTAGCATTTGTTTCCCAGTCCTAAACGGAGTTGAATCACATGCAGTTTCTGGTCCTACGAGCAAGAGCTGTTTTCTGGTAAGGAAAGTCACTATTTTGCTCCCATTGCCATCCACAGTGCAAATAGCCCTCCCGTCTGTTCCCAGCAAGTACAGTGTATTGGACTGAAGAGGAGCTACTGTTCTTGTCAGTTTCCTAAGCAGAGTTGAACTAGTTATGGCCCTGTGTTGGAAGCACAGTTCTTTTGTTCTGAGCAAGCTCACTGTTCTGGCCCTATAGGAAACACAGTAGAGTAGAAGAGTGCTCTTTTCTCTAAAGCAGAGTGTGTTTCTTGTAAGGCGAGCTAGCGTTTGTTTCCCCGTCCTAAATGGAGTTGATTCACATGCAGTTTTTAGTCTTATGAGCAAGAGTTGTTTTATGGTAACAAGAGTCACTATTGCTATGCCATTGCCATACACAGGACAAATAGCACTGGCGTCTGTCCCCAGCAAGTACAGTGTATTGGACTGAAGAGGATCTACTCTTCTTGTCAGGTTCCTAAGCAGAATTGAACTAGATATGGCCGTGTGTGTAGGAAGCACAGTTTTTTTGTTCTGAGGAAGCTCACTGTTCGGAACACATAGGAAACACAGTAGAGTAGAAGAGTGCTCTTTTCTCAAAAGCAGAGTGTGTTTCTTGGTAGTCGAGCTAGCGTTTGTTTCCCAGTCCTAAATGGAGTTGAGTCACATGCAGTTTTTTGTCCTACGAGCCAGAGTTGTTTTCTGGTAAGACAAGTAACTATTGTGCTCCAATTGCCATACACAGTGCAAATAGCACTCGCTTCTGTTCCCCACAAGTACAGTGTATCGGACTGAAGAGGAGCTACTGTTCTTGTCAGTTTCCTAAGCAGAGTTGAACTAGATGTGGTCCGTGTGTGTATTAAGCACAGTTCTTTTGTTCTCAGCAAGCTCACTGTTTAGACCCCAAAGGAAACACAGTAGAGTAGAACAGTGCTATTTTCTCTAAAGCAGAGTGTGTTTCTTGTAAGGCGAGCTAGCATTTGTTTCCCAGTCCTAAATGGAGTGGAATCACATGCAGTTTCTAGTCCTATGAGCAAGAGTTGTTTTCTGGTAAGGAAAGTCACTATTGCACTCCCATTGACATAAACAGTGCACATAGCACTCTCGTCTGTTCTCTGAAAGTACTGTGTATGGGACTGAATAGGAGCTAGTGTTCTTGTCAGTTTCCTAAGCAGAGTTGAACTAGATATGGCCCGTGTGTGTAGGAAGCACAGTTCTTTTGTTCTGAGCAAGCTCACTGTTCTGGCCCCATAGGAAACACAGTAGAGTAGAAGAGTGCTCTTTTCTCTAAAGCAGAGTATGTTTCTTGCAAGGTGAGCTAGCTTTTGTTTCCCAGTCCTAAATGGAGTTGAATCACATGCAATTTCTGGTCCTACGAGCAAGAGTTGTTTTATGGTTAGAAGAGTCACTATTGTGCTGCAATTGCCATACACAGGACAAATAGCACTGGCGTCTGTTAGCAGCAAGTACAGTGTATTGGACTGAAGAGGATCTACTGTTCTTGTCAGGTTCCTAAGCAGAATTGAACTAGTTATGGCAATGTGTGTAGGAAGCACAGTCCTTTTGTTCTGAGCAAGCTCACTGTTCAGACCCAAAAGGAAACACAGTAGAGTAGAAGAGTGCTCTTTTCTCAAAAGCAGAGTGTGTTTCTTGTAAGGCGAGCTAGCGTTTGTTTCCCAGTCCTAAATGGAGTTGAGTCACATGCAGTTTTTTGTCCTACGAGCAAGAGTTGTTTTCTGGTAAGACGAGTCACTATTGTGCTCCAATTGCCAAACACAGTGCAAATAGCACTCGCGTCTGTTCCCCGAAATTACAGTGTCTTGGACTGAAGAGGAGCTACTGTTCTTCTCAGTTTCCTAAGCAGAGTTGAACTAGATATGGCCGGTGTTTCTAGGAAGCACAGTTCTTTTGTTCTGAACAAGCTCACTGTTCGGACCCCATAGGAAGCACAGTAGAGTAGAAGAGTGCTCTTTTATCAAAAGCAGAGTGTGTTTCATGTAAGGCGAGCTAGCATTTGTATCCCAGTCCTAAATGGAGTTGAATCACATGCAGTTTCTGGTTCTAGGAGCAATAGTTGTTTTCTGGTAAGAAAAGTCACTATTGCGCTCCCATTGCCATACACAGTGCAAATAGCACTCGCGTCAGTTCCCAGCAAGTACAGTGTTTCTGACTGAAGAGGATCTACTGTTCTTGTCAGTTTCCTAAGCAGAGTTGAACTAGTTATGGCCCGTGTGTAGGAAGCACAGTTCTTTTGTTCTGACCAAGCTCACTGTTCTGGCCATATAGGAAACACAGTAGAGTAGAAGAGTGCTCTTTTCTCTAAAGCAGAGTGTGTTTCTTGTAAGGCGAGCTAGCGTTTGTTTCCCAGTCCTAAATGGAGTTGAATCACATGCAGTTTCTAGTCCTACGAGCAAGAGTTGTTTTATGGTAAGAAGAGTCACTATTGCGCTACCATTGCCATACACAGGACAAATAGCACTGGCGACTGTTCCCAGCAAGTACAGTGTATTGGACTGAAGTGGATCTACTGTTCTTGTCAGGTTCCTAAGCGGAATTGAACTAGATATGGCCGTGTGTGTAGGAAGCACAGTTCTTTTGTTCTGAGCAAGCTCACTGTTCGGACACCATAGGAAACACAGTAGAGTAGAAGAGTGCTCTTTTCTCAAAAGCAGAGTGTGTTTCTTGTAAGGCGAGCTAGCGTTTGTTTCCCAGTCCTAAATGGAGTTGAATCACATGCAGTTTCTGGTCCTAACAGCAAGAGTTGTTTTCTGGTAAGGAAAGTCACTATTGTGCTCCCCTTGCCATACACAGTGCAAATAGCTTCCGCGTCTGTTCCCAGCAAGTACAGTGCATCAGACTGAAGAGGAGCTACTGTTCTTGTCAGTTTCCTAAGCAGAGTTGAACATGATATGGCCCGTGTGTGTAGGAAGCACAGTTCTTATGTTCTGAGCAAGCTCACTGGTCTGGCCCTATAGGAAACACAGTAGAGTAGAAGCGTGCTCTTTTCTCAAAAGCAGAGTGTGTTTTTGTAAGGCAAGCTAGCGTTTGTTTCCTAGTCCTAAATGGAGTTGAATCCCATGCAGTTTCTGGTCCTATGAACAAGAGTTGTTTTCTGGTAAGGAAAGTCTCTATTGCGCTCCCATTGCCCTACACAAGGCAAATATCACTTGCGTCTTTTCCCAGCATTTATGGTGTATCAGACTTAAGAGGAGCTACTGTTCTTGTCACTTTCCTAAGCAGAGTTGAACTAGATATGGCCCGTGTGTAGGAAGCACAGTTCTTTTGTTCTGAGCAAGCTCACTGTTCTGGCCCTATAGGAAACACAGTAGAGTAGAAGAGTGCTCTTTCCACAAAAGCCGAGTGTGTTTCTTGTAAGGTGAATTAGCTTTTGTTTCCCAGTCCTAAATGGAGTTGAATCACATGCAGTTTCTGGTCCTACGAGCAAGAGTTGTTTTATAGTAAGAAGAGACACTATTGCGCTGCCATTGCCATACACAGGACAAATAACACTGGCGTCTGTTCCCAGCAAGTACAGTGTATTGGACTGAAGAGGATCTACTGTTCTTGTCAGGTTCCTAAGCAGAATTGAACTAGATATGGTCGTGTATGTAGGAAGCACAGTTCTTTTTTTCTGAGCAGGCTCACTGTTCGGACCCCATAGGAAACACAGTAGAGTAGAAGATTGCTATTTTCTCAAAAGCAGAGTGTGTTTCTTGTAAGGCGAGCTAGCGTTTGTTTCCCAGTCCTAAATGGAGTTGAGTCACATGCAGTTTCTGGTCCTACGAGCAAGAGTTGTTTTCTGGTAAGACGAGTGACTATTGTGATCCAATTGCCATACACAGTGCAAATAGCACTCGCGTCTGTTCCCCGAAAGTACAGTGTATTGGACTGAAGAGGAGCTACTTTTCTTCTCAGTTTCCTAAGCAGAGTTGAACTAGATATGGTCCGTGTGTGTAGGAAGCACAGTTCTTTTGTTCTGACCAAGCTCACTGTTCGGACCCCATAGGAAGCACAGTAGAGTAGAAGAGTGCTCTTTTATCAAAAGCAGAGTGTGTTTCATGGAAGGCGAGCTAGCATTTGTATCCCAGTCCGAAATGGAGTTGAATCACATGCAGTTTCTGGTCCTACGAGCAAGAGTTGTTTTCTGGTAAGACAAGTCACTATTGTACTCCAATTGCCATACACAGTGCAAATAGCACTTGCGTCTGTTCCCCGCAAGTACAGTGTATTGGACTGAAGAGGATCTATTGTTCTTGTCAGTTTCCTAAGCAGAGTTGAACGAGAAATGGCCCGTGTCTGTAGGTATCACAGTTCTTTTGTTCTGAGCAAGGTCACTGTTCAGACACCATAGGAAACACAGTAGAGTAGAAGAGTGCTCTTTTCTCAAAAGCAGAGTGTGTTTCTTGTAAGGCGAGCTAACGTTTGTTTCTCAGATCTGAATGGAGTTGAATCACATGCAGTTTCTGGTCCTACGAGCAAGAGTTGTTTATTGGTAAGGAAAGTCACTATTGCGCTCCCCTTGCCATACACATTGCAAATAGCTCTCGCGTCTGTTCACAGCAAGTACAGTGTATCAGACTGAAGAGGAGCTACTGTTCTTGTCAGTTTCCTAAGCAGAGTTGAACTAGATATGGCCCGTGTGTGTAGGAAGAACAGTTCTTATGTTCTGAGCAAGTTCACTCTTCTGGCCCTATAGGAAACACAGTAGAGTAGAAGAGTGCTCTTTTCTCAAAAGCAGAGTTTGTTTTTGTAAGGCGAGCTAGCGTTTGTTTCCTAGTCCTAAATGGAGTTGAATCACATGCAGTTTCTGGTCCTATGGACAAGAGTTGTTTTCTGGTAAGGAAAGTCACAATTGCGCTCCCATTGCCCTTCACAAGGCAAATAGCACTCGGGTCTTTTCCCAGCAAGTACAGTGTATTGGACTGAATAGGAGCTACTCTTCTTGTCAGTTTACTAAGCAGAGTTGAACTAGATATGGTCCGTGTGTGTAGGAAGCACAATTCTTTTGTTCTGAGCAAGCTCACTGTTTGGACCCCATAGGAAACACAGTAGAGTAGAAGAGTGCTCTTTTCTCTAAAGCAGAGTGTGTTTCTTGTAAGGCAAGCTATTGTTTGTTTCCCAGTCCTAAATGGAGTGGAATCTCATGCAGTTTTTGGTCCTACGAGCAAGAGTTGCTTTCTGGTAAGGAAAGTCACTATTGCGCTCCCATTGCCATACACAGTGCAAATAGCCCTCCCGTCTGTTCCCAGCAAGTACAGTGTATTGGACTGAAGAGGAGCTACTGTTCTTGTCAGTTTCCTAAGCAGAGTTGAACTAGATATGGCCCGTGTGTGTAGGAAGCACAGTTCTTTTTTTCTGAGCAAGCTCACTGTTCTGGCCCTATAGGAAATACAGTAGAGTAGAAGAGTGCTCTTTTCTCAGAAGCAGAGTGTGTTTCTTGTAAAGCGAGCTAGAGTTTGTATCCCAGTCCTAAATGGAGTTGAATCACATGCAGTTTCTGGTCCTACGAGCAAGAGTTGTTTTCTGGTAAGAAGAGTCACTATTGCGCTGCCATTGCCATAGTACTGGCGTCTGTTCCCAGCAAGTACAGTGTATTGGACTGAAGAGGATATACTGTTCTTGTCAGGTTCCTAAGCAGACTTGAACTAGATATGGCCGTGTGAGTAGGAAGTACAGTTTTTTTGTTCTGAGCAAGCTCACTGTTCAGAACACATAGGAAACACAGTAGAGTAGAAGAGTGCTCTTTTCTCAAAAGCAGAGTGTGTTTCATGTAAGGCGAGCTAGCGTTTGTTTCCCAGTCCTAAATGGAGTTGAGTCACATGCAGTTTTTTGTCCTACGAGCAAGAGTTGTTTTCTGGTAAGACAAGTCACTATTGTGCTCCAATGCCATACACAGTGCAAATAGCACTCGCGTCTGTTCCCCGCAAGTACAGTGTATTGGACTGAAGAGGAGCTACTGTTCTTGTTGGTTTCCTAAGCAGAGTTGAACTAGATATGGCCCGTGTGTGTAGGAAGCACAGTTTTTTTGTTCTGAGCAAGCTCACTCTTCGGACCCGATAGGAAACACAATAGAGTAGAAGAGTGCTCTTTTCTCAAATGCAGAGTGTGTTTCATGTAAGGCGAGCTAGCATTTGTTTCCCAGTCCTAAATGGAGTTGAATCACATGCAGTTTCTGGTCCTATGAGCAAGAGTTGTTTTATAGTAAGAAGAGTCACTATTGCGCTGCCATTGCCATACACAGGACAAATAGCACTGGCGTCTGTTCCCAGCAAGTACAGTGTATTGGTCTGAAGAGGATCTACTGTTCTTGTCAGGTTCCTAAGCAGAATTGAACTAGATATGGTCGTTTATGTAGGAAGCACAGTTCTTTTGTTCTGAGCAGGCTCACTGTTCGGACCCCATAGGAAACACAGTAGAGTAGAAGATTGCTATTTTCTCAAAAGCAGAGTGTGTTTCTTGTAAGGCGAGCTAGCGTTTGTTTCCCAGTCCTAAATGGAGTTGAGTCACATGCAGTTTCTGGTCCTACGAGCAAGAGTTGTTTTCTGGTAAGGAAAGTAACTATTGCGCTCCCATTGCCATACACAGTGCAAATAGCCCTCCTGTCTGTTCCCAGCAAGTACAGTGTATTGCACTGAAGAGGAGCTACTGTTCTTGTCAGGTTCCTAAGCAGAACTGAACTAGTTATGGCCCTGTATGTAGGAAGCACAGTTCTTTTGTTCTGAGCAAGCTCACTGTTCAGACCCAATAGGAAACACAGTAGAGTAGAAGAGTGCTCTTTTCTGAAAAGCAGAGTGTGTTTCTTGTAAGGAGAGCTAGCGTTTGTTTCCCAGTCCTAAATGGAGTTGAGTCACATGCAGTTTTTTGTCTTACGAGCAAGAGTTGTTTTCTGGTAAGACGAGTCACTATTGTGATCCAATTGAAATACACAGTGCAAATGGCACTCGCGTCTGTTCCCCGAAATACAGTTTTGGACTGAAGAGGAGCTACTGTTCTTGTCAGTTTCCTAAGCAGAGTTGAACTAGTTATGGCCCGTGTGTAGGAAGCACAGTTCTTTTGTTCTGACCAAGCTCAGTGTTCTGGCCATATAGGAAACACAGTAGAGTAGAAGAGTGCTCTTTTCTCTAAAGCAGAGTGTGTTTCTTGTAAGGCGAGCTAGCGTTTGTTTCCCAGTCCTAAATGGAGTTGAATCACATGCAGTTTCTGGTCCTAAGAGCATGAGTTGTTTTCTGGTAAGGAAAGTCACTATTGCGCTCCCCTTGCCATACACAGTGCAAATAGCTCTCGCGTCTGTTCCCAGCAAGTACAGTGTATTGGACTGAAGAGGAGCTACTGTTCTTGTCAGTTTCCTAAGCAGAGTTCAACATGATATGGCCCGTGTGTGTAGGAAGCACAGTTCTTATGTTCTGAGCAAGCTCACTGTTCTGGCCCTATAGGAAACACAGTAGAGTAGAAGCGTGCTCTTTTCTCAAAAGCAGAGTGTGTTTTTGTAAGGCAAGCTAGCGTTTGTTTCCTACTCCTAAATGGAGTTGAATCCCATGCAGTTTCTGGTCCTACGAACAAGAGTTGTTTTCTGGTAAAGAAAGTCTCTATTGCGCTCCCATTGCCCTACACAAGGCAAATAGCACTTGCTTCTTTTCCCAGCATGTACAGTGTATCGGACTTAAGAGGAGCTACTGTTCTTGTCAGTTTCCTAAGCAGAGTTGAACTAGATATGGCCCGTGTGTAGGAAGCACAGTTCTTTTGTTCTGAGCAAGCTCACTGTTCAGGCCCTATAGGAAACCCAGTAGAGTAGAAGAGTGCTCTTTCCACAAAAGCAGAGTGTGTTTCTTGTAAGGTGAGCTTGCTTTTGTTTCCCAGTCCTAAATGGAGTTGAATCACATGCAGTTTCTGGTCCTACGAGCAAGAGTTGTTTTATAGTAAGAAGAGTCACTATTGCGCTGCCATTGCCATACACAGGACAAATAGCACTGGCGTCTGTTCCCAGCAAGTACAGTGTATTGGACTGAAGAGGATCTACTGTTCTTGTCAGGTTCCTAAGCAGAATTGAACGTGATATGGTCGTGTATGTAGGAAGCACAGTTCTTTTTTTCTGAGCAGGCTCACTGTTCGGACCCCATAGGAAACACAGTAGAGTAGAAGATTGCTATTTTCTCAAAAGCAGAGTGTGTTTCTTGTAAGGTGAGCTAGCTTTTGTTTCCCAGTCCTAAATGGAGTTGAATCACATGCAGTTTCTGGTCCTACGAGCAAGAGTTGTTTTCTGGTAAGACAAGTCACTATTGGGCTCCAATTGCCATACACAGTGCAAATAGCACTTGCGTCTGTTCCCCGCAAGTACAGTGTATTGGACTGAAGAGGATCTATTGTTCTTGTCAGTTTCCTAAGCAGAGTTGAACTAGAAATGGCCCGTGTGTGTAGGAATCACAGTTCTTTTGTTCTGAGCAAGCTCACTGTTCAGACACCATAGGAAACATCGTAGAGTAGAAGAGTGCACTTTTCTCAAAAGCAGAGTGTGTTTCTTGTAAGGCGAGCTAGCGTTTGTTTCCCAGTTCTAAATGGAGTTGAATCACATGCAGTTTCTGGTCCTACGAGCAAGAGTTGTTTACTGGTATGGAAAGTCACTATTGCGCTCCCCTTGCCATACACATTGCAAATAGCTCTCGCGTCTGTTACCAGCAAGTACAGTGTATCAGACTGAAGAGGAGCTACTGTTCTTGTAAGTTTCCTAAGCAGAGTTGAACTAGATATGGCCCGTGTGTGTAGGAAGCACAGTTCTTATGTTTTGAGCAAGTTCACTCTTCTGGCCCTATAGGAAACACAGTAGAGTAAAAGAGTGCTCTTTTCTCAAAAGCAGAGTGTGTTTTTGTAAGGCGAGCTAGTGTTTGTTTCCTAGTCCTAAATGGAGTTGAATCACTTGCAGTTTCTGGTCCTATGAACAAGAGTTGTTTTCTGGTAAGGAAAGTCACTATTGTGCTCCCATTGCCCTTCACAAGGCAAATAGCACTCAGGTTTTTTCCCAGCAAGTACAGTGTATTGGACTGAATAGGAGCTACTCTTCTTGTCAGTTTACTAAGCAGAGTTGAACTATATATGGTCCGTGTGTGTAGGAAGCACAGTTCTTTTGTTCTGAGCAAGCTCACTGTGTGGACCCCATAGGAAACACAGTAGAGTAGAAGAGTGCTCTTTTCTCTAAAGCAGAGTGTGTACTTGTAAGGCAAGCTACCATTTGTTTCCCAGTCCTAAATGGAGTGGAATCACATGCAGTTTCTGGTCCTATGAGCAAGAGTTGTTTTCTGGTAAGAAAGTCACTATTGCGCTCCCATTGCCATACACAGTGCAAATAGCCCTCCCGTCTGTTCCCAGCAAGTACAGTGTATTGGACTGAAGAGGAGCTACTGTTCTTCTCAGTTTCCTAAGCAGAGTTGAACTAGATATGGCGCGTGTGTGTAGGAAGCACAGTTCTTTCTTTCTGAGCAAGCTCACTGTTCTGGCCCTATAGGAAATACAGTAGAGTATAAGAGTGCTCTTTTCTCAAAAGCAGAGTGTGTTTCTTGTAAAGCTAGCTAGAGTTTGTTTCCCAGTCGTAAATGGAGTTGAATCACATGCAGTTTCTGGTCCTACGAGCAAGAGTTTTTTTCTGGTAAGAAGAGTCACTATTGCGCTGCCATTGCCAAAGCACTGGCGTCTGTTACCAGCAAGTACAGTGTATTGGACTGAAGAGATTATACTGTTCTTGTCAGGTTCCTAAGCAGACTTGAACTAGATATGGCCGTGTGAGTAGGAAGTACAGTTTTTTGTTCTGAGCAAGCTCACTGTTCGGAACACATAGGAAACACAGAAGAGTAGAAGAGTGCTCTTTTCTCAAAAGCAGAGTATGTTTCATGTAAGGCGAGCTAGCGTTTGTTTCCCAGTCCTAAATGGAGTTGAGTCACATGCAGTTTTTTGTCCTACGAGCAAGAGTTGTTTTCTGGTGAGACAAGTCACTATTGTGCTCCAATGCCATACACAGTGCAAATAGCACTCGCGTCTGTTCCCCGCAAGTACAGTGTATTGGACTGAAGAGGAGCTACTGTTCTTGTCGGTTTCCTAAGCAGATTTGAACTAGATATGGCCCGTGTGTGTAGGAAGCACAGTTCTTTTGTTCTGAGCAAGCTCACTCTTCGGACCCGATAGGAAACACAGTAGAGTAAAAGAGTGCTCTTTTCTCAAATGCAGAGTGTGTTTCATGTAAGGCGAGCTAGCATTTGTTTCCCATTCCTAAATGGAGTTGAATCACATGCAGTTTCTGGTCCTATGAACAAGAGTTGTTTTCTGGTAAGGAAAGTCACTATTGCGCTCCCATTGCCCTTCACAAGGCAAATAGCACTCGGGTCATTTCCCAGCAAGTACAGTGTATTGGACTGAATAGGAGCTACTCTTCTTGTCAGTTTACTAAGCAGAGTTGAACTAGATATGGTCCGTGTGTGTAGGAAGCACAGTTCTTTTGTTCTGAGCAAGCTCACTGTTTGGACCCCATAGGAAACACAGTAGAGTAGAAGAGTGCTCTTTTCTCTAAAGCAGAATGTGTACTTGTAAGGCAAGCTAGCATTTGTTTCCCAGTCCTAAATGGAGTGGAATAACATGCAGTTTCTGGTCCTACGAGCAAGAGTTGTTTTCTGGTAAGGAAAGTCACTATTGCGCTCCCATTGCCATACACAGTGCAAATAGCCCTCCCGTCTGTTCCCAGCAAGTACAGTGTATTGGACTGAAGAGGAGCTACTGTTCTTCTCAGTTTCCTAAGCAGAGTTGAACTAGATATGGCCCGTGTGTGTAGGAAGCACAGTTCTTTCTTTCTGAGCAAGCTCACTGTTCGGAACACATAGGAAACACAGTAGAGTAGAAGAGTGCTCTTTTCTCAAATGCAGAGTGTGTTTCATGTAAGGCGAGCTAGCATTTCTTTCCCAGTCCTAAATGGAGTTGAATCACATGCAATTTCTGGTCCTACGAGCAAGAGTTGTTTTCTGGTAAGAAGAGTCACTATTGCGCTGCCATTGCCATACACAGGACTAATAGCCCTGGCGTCTGTTCCCAGCAAGTACAGTGTATTGGACTGCAGAGGATCTACTGTTCTTGTCAGGTTCCTAAGCAGAATTGAACTAGATATGGCTGTGTGTGCAGGAAGCACAGTTCTTTTATTCTGAGCAAGCTCACTGTTCGGACCCCAGAGGAAACACAGTAGAGTAGAAGAGTGCTCTTTTCTCAAAAGCAGAGTGTGTTTCTTGTAAGGCGAGCTAGCATTTGTTTCCCAGTCCTAAATGGAGTTGAGTCACATGCAGTTTTTTGTCCTACGAGCAAGAGTTGTTTTCTGTTAAGACGAGTCACTATTGTGCTCCCATTGCCATACACAGTGCAAATAGCACTCGCGTCTGTTCCCCGCAAGTACAGTGTATTGGATTGAAAAGGAGCTACTGTTCTTCTCAGTTTCCTAAGCAGAGTTGAACTAGATATTGCCCGTGTGTGTAGGAAGCACAGTTCTTTTTTTCTGAGCAAGCTCACTGTTTGGACCCCATAGGAAACACAGTAGAGTAGAAGAGTGCTCTTTTCAAAAAGCAGAGTGTGTTTCTTGTAAAGCGAGCTAGAGTTTGTTTCCCAGTCCTAAATGGAGTTGAATCACATACAGTTTCTGGTCCTATGAGCAAGAGTTGTTTTCTGGTAAAAAGAGTCACTATTGCGCTGCCATTGCCATACACAGGACAAATAGCACTGGCGTCTGTTCCCAGCAAGTACAGTGTATTGGACTGAAGAGGATATACTGTTCTTGTCAGGTTCCTAAACAGACTTGAACTAGATATGGCCGTGTGAGTAGGAAGTACAGTTTTTTTGTTCTGAGCAAGCTCACTGTTCGGAACACATAGGAAACACAGTATATTAGAAGAGTGCTCTTCTCTCAAAAGCAGAGTGTGTTTCATGTAAGGCGACCTAGCATTTGTTTCCCACTCCTAAGTGGAGTTGAATCACATGCAGTTTCTGGTCCTACGATCAAGAGTTGTTTTCTGGTAAGGAAAGTCACTATTGCGCTCCCATTGCCATACACAGTACAAATAGCACTCGCGTCTGTTCCCAGCAAGTACAGTGTTTTGGACTTAAGAGGAGCCACTGTTCTTGTTGGTTTCCTAAGCAGAGTTGAACTAGATATGGCTCATGAGTGTAGGAAGCACAGTTATTTTGTTCTGTGCAAACTCACTGTTCGGACCCCGTAGGAAACACAGTAGAGTAGAAGAGTACTCTTTTCTCAAAAGAAGAGTGTGTTTCATGTATGCGAGCTAGCATTTGTTTCCCAGTTCTAAATGGAGTTGAATCACATGCAGTTTCTGGTCCTACGAGCAAGAGTTGTTTTCTGGTAAGGAAACTAACTATTGCGCTCCCATTGCCATACACAGTGCAAATAGCCCTCATGTCTGTTCCCAGCAAGTACAGTGTATTGGACTGCAAAGGAGCTACTGTTCTTCTCAGTTTCCTAAGCAGAGTTGAACTAGATATGGGCCGTGTGTTTAGGAAGTACAGTTCTTTTTTTCTGAGCAAGCTCACTGTTCTGGCCCTATAGGAAACACAGAAGAGTAGAAGAGTGCTCTTTTCTCAAAAGCAGAGTGTGTTTCATGTAAGGCGAGCTAGCATTTCTTTCCCAGTCCTAAATGGAGTTGAATCACATCCAGTTTCTGGTCCTATGAGCAAGAGTTGTTTACTGGTAAGGAAAGTCACTATTGAGCTCCCATTGCCCTTCACAAGGCAAATAGCACTCGCCCCTTTTCCCAGCAAGTACAGTGTATCAGACTGAATAGGACCTACTCTTCTTGTCAGTTTTCTAAGCAGAGTTGAACTAGATATGGTCCGTGTATGTAGGAAGCACAGTTCTTTTGTTCTGAGCAAGCTCACTGTTTGGACCCCATAGGAAACACAGTAGAGTAGAAGAGTGCTCTTTTCTCTAAAGCAGAGTGTGTTTCTAGTAAGGCAAGCTACCATTTGTTTCCCAGTCCTAAATGGAGTGGAATCACATGCAGTTTCTGGTCCTACGAGCAACAGTTGTTTTCTGGTAAGGAAAGTCACTATTGCGCTCCTATTGCCATACACAGTGCAAATAGCCCTCCCGTCTGTTCCCAGCAACTACAGTGTATTGGACTGAAGAGGAGCTACTGTTCTTCTCAGTTTCCTAAGCAGAGTTGAACTAGATATGACCCATGTGTGTAGGAAGCACAGTTCTTTTTTTCTAAGCAAGCTCACTGTTCTGGCCCTATTGGAAACACAGTAGAGTAGAAGAGTGCTCTTTTCTCAAAAGCAGAGTGTGTTTCTTGTAAAGCGAGCTAGAATTGGTTTCCCAGTCCTAAATGGAGTTGAATCACATGCAGTTTCTGGTCCTACGAGCAAGAGTTGTTTTCTGGTAAGACAAGTCACTATTGTGCTCCAATTGCCATACACAGGACAAATAGCACTGGCGTCTGTTCCCAGCAAGTACAGTGTATTGAACTGAAGAGGATCTACTGTTCTTGTCAGGTTCCTAAGCAGACTTGAACTAGATATGGCCGTGTGTGTAGGAAGCACAGTTTTTTTTTTTTCTGAGCAAGCTCACTGTTCGGAACACATAGGAAACACAGTAGAGTAGAAGAGTGCTCTTTTCTCAAAAGCAGAGTTTGTTTCATGTAAGGCGAGCTAGCGTTTGTTTCCCAGTCCTAAATGGAGTTGAGTCACATGCAGTTTTTTGTCCTATGAGCAAAAGTTGTTTTCTGGTAAGACAAGTCACTATTGTTCTCCCATTGCCATACACAATGCAAATAGCACTCGCGTCTGTTCCCAGCAAGTACAGTGTATCGGACTGAAGAGGAGCTACTGTTCTTGTCGGTTTCCTAAGCAGAGTTGAACTAGATATGGCCCGTGTGTGTAGGAAGCACAGTTCTTTTGTTCTGAGCAAGCTCACTGATCGGACCCCATAGGAAACACAGTAGAGTAGAAGAGTGCTCTTTTCTCAAAAGCAGAGTGTGTTTCATGTAAGGCGAGCTAGCATTTGTTTCCCAGTCCTAAATGGAGTGGAATCACATGCAGTTTCTGGTCCTATGAGCAAGAGTTGTTTACTGGTAAGGAAAGTCACTATTGAGCTCCCCTTGCCATACACAGTGCAAATAGCTCTCGCGTCTGTTCCCAGCAAGTACAGTGTATCAGACTGAAGAGGAGCTACTGTTCTTATCAGTTTCCTAAGCAGAGTTGAACTAGATATGGCCCGTGTGTGTAGGAAGCACAGTTCTTATGTTCTGAGCAAGTTCACTCTTCTGGCCCTATAGGAAACACAGTAGAGTAGAAGAGTGCTCTTTTCTCTAAAGCAGAGTGTGTTTCTTGTAAGGCAAGCTACCATTTGTTTCCCAGTCCTAAATGGAGTGGAATCACATGCAGTTTCTGGTCCTACGAGCAAGAGTTGTTTTCTGGTAAGGAAAGTCACTATTGTGCTCCTATTGCCATACACAGTGCAAATAGCCCTCCCGTCTGTTCCCAGCAACTACAGTGTATTGGACTGAAGAGGAGCTACTGTTCTTCTCAGTTTCCTAAGCAGAGTTGAACTAGATATGACCCATGTGTGTAGGAAGCACAGTTCTTTTTTTCTGAGCAAGCTCACTGTTCTGGCCCTATTGGAAACACAGTAGAGTAGAAGAGTGCTCTTTTCTCAAAAGCAGAGTGTGTTTCTTGTAAAGCGAGCTAGAATTTGTTTCCCAGTCCTAAATGGAGTTGAATCACATGCAGTTTCTGGTCCGACGAGCAAGAGTTGTTTTCTGTTAAGAAGAGTCACTATTGCACTGCCATTGCCATACACAGGACAAATAGCACTGGCGTCTGTTCCCAGCAAGTACAGTGTATTGAACTGAAGAGGATCTACTGTTCTTGTCAGGTTCCTAAGCAGACTTGAACTAGATATGGCCGTGTGTGTAGGAAGCACAGTTTTTTTTTTTTTCTGAGCAAGCTCACTTTTCGGAACACATAGGAAACACAGTAGAGTAGAAGAGTGCTCTTTTCTCTAAAGCAGAGTGTGTTTCTTGTAAGGCGAGCTAGCGTTTGTTTCCCAGTCATAAATGGAGTTGAGTCACATGCAGTTTTTTGTCCTACGAGCAAGAATTGTTTTCTGGTAAGACGAGTCACTATTGTGCTCCCATTGCCATACACAGTGCAAATAGCACTCGCGTCTGTTCCCAGCAAGTACAGTGTATCGGACTGAAGAGGAGCTACTGTTCTTGTCAGTTTCCTAAGCAGAGTTGAACTAGATATTGCCCGTGTGTAGGAAGCACAGTTCTTTTGTTCTGAGCAAGCTCACTGTTCTGGCCCTATAGGAAACACATTAGAGTAGACGAGTGCTCTTTTCTCAAAAGCAGAGTGTGTTTCTTGTAAGGCGAGCTAGCGTTTGTTTCCCAGTCCTAAATGGAGTTGAGTCACATGCAGTTTTTTGTCCTACGAGCAAGAGTTGTTTTCTGGTAAGACAAGTCACTATTGTGCACCAATGCCATACACAGTGCAAATAGCACTCGCGTCTGTTCCCCGCAAGTACAGTGTATTGGACTGAAGAGGAGCTACTGTTCTTGTCGGTTTCCTAAGCAGATTTGAACTAGATATGGCCCGTGTGTGTAGGAAGCACAGTTCTTTTGTTCTGAGCAAGCTCACTCTTCGGACCCGATAGGAAACACAGTAGAGTAAAAGAGTGCTCTTTTCTCAAATGCAGAGTGTGTTTCATGTAAGGCGAGCTAGCATTTGTTTCCCATTCCTAAATGGAATTGAATCACATGCAGTTTCTGGTCCTATGAACAAGAGTTGTTTTCTGGTAAGGAAAGTCACTATTGCGCTCCCATTACCCTTCACAAGGCAAATAGCACTCGGGTCATTTCCCAGCAAGTACAGTGTATTGGACTGAATAGGAGCTACTCTTCTTGTCAGTTTACTAAGCAGAGTTGAACTAGATATGGTCCGTGTGTGTAGGAAGCACAGTTCTTTTGTTCTGAGCAAGCTCACTGTTTGGACCCCATAGGAAACACAGTAGAGTAGAAGAGTGCTCTTTTCTCTAAAGCAGAATGTGTACTTGTAAGGCAAGCTAGCATTTGTTTCCCAGTCCTAAATGGAGTGGAATAACATGCAGTTTCTGGTCCTACGAGCAAGAGTTGTTTTCTGGTAAGGAAAGTCACTATTGCGCTCCCATTGCCATACACAGTGCAAATAGCCCTCCCGTCTGTTCCCAGCAAGTACAGTGTATTGGACTGAAGAGGAGCTACTGTTCTTTGTTCTTCTCAGTTTCCTAAGCAGAGTTGAACTAGATATGGCCCGTGTGTGTAGGAAGCACAGTTCTTTCTTTCTGAGCAAGCTCACTGTTCGGAACACATAGGAAACACAGTAGAGTAGAAGAGTGCTCTAGTAGAGTAGAAGAGTGCTCTTTTCTCAAATGCGGAGTGTGTTTCATGTAAGGCGAGCTAGCGTTTGTTTCCAGTCCTAAATGGAGTTGAGTCACATGCAGTTTTTTGTCCTACGAGCAAGAGTTGTTTTCTGGTAAGACAAGTCACTATTGTGCTCCAATGCCATACACAGTGCAAATAGCACTCGCGTCTGTTCCCCGCAAGTACAGTGTATTGGACTGAAGAGGAGCTACTGTTCTTGTTGGTTTCCTAAGCAGAGTTGAACTAGATATGGCCCGTGTGTGTAGGAAGCACAGTTCTTTTGTTCTGAGCAAGCTCACTCTTCGGACCCGATAGGAAACACAATAGAGTAGAAGAGTGCTCTTTTCTCAAATGCAGAGTGTGTTTCATGTAAGGCGAGCTAGCATTTGTTTCCCAGTCCTAAATGGAGTTGAATCACATGCAGTTTCTGGTCCTACGAGCAAGAGTTGTTTTCTGGTAAGAAGAGTCACTATTGCGCTGCCATTGCCATACACAGGACTAATAGCCCTGGCGTCTGTTCCCAGCAAGTACAGTGTATTGGACTGCAGAGGATCTACTGTTCTTGTCAGGTTCCTAAGCAGAATTGAACTAGATATGGCTGTGTGTGCAGGAAGCACAGTTCTTTTATTCTGAGCAAGCTCACTGTTCGGACCCCAGAGGAAACACAGTAGAGTAGAAGAGTGCTCTTTTCTCAAAAGCAGAGTGTGTTTCTTGTAAGGCGAGCTAGCATTTGTTTCCCAGTCCTAAATGGAGTTGAGTCACATGCAGTTTTTTGTCCTACGAGCAAGAGTTGTTTTCTGTTAAGACGAGTCACTATTGTGCTCCATTGCCATACACAGTGCAAATAGCACTCGCGTCTGTTCCCCGCAAGTACAGTGTATTGGATTGAAAAGGAGCTACTGTTCTTCTCAGTTTCCTAAGCAGAGTTGAACTAGATATTGCCCGTGTGTGTAGGAAGCACAGTTCTTTTTTCTGAGCAAGCTCACTGTTTGGACCCCATAGGAAACACAGTAGAGTAGAAGAGTGCTCTTTTCAAAAAGCAGAGTGTGTTTCTTGTAAAGCGAGCTAGAGTTTGTTTCCCAGTCCTAAATGGAGTTGAATCACATACAGTTTCTGGTCCCTATGAGCAAGAGTTGTTTTCTGGTAAAAAGAGTCACTATTGTGCTGCCATTGCCATACACAGGACAAATAGCACTGGCGTCTGTTCCCAGCAAGTACAGTGTATTGGACTGAAGAGGATATACTGTTCTTGTCAGGTTCCTAAACAGACTTGAACTAGATATGGCCGTGTGAGTAGGAAGTACAGTTTTTTTGTTCTGAGCAAGCTCACTGTTCGGAACACATAGGAAACACAGTATATTAGAAGAGTGCTCTTCTCTCAAAAAGCAGAGTGTGTTTCATGTAAGGCGACCTAGCATTTGTTTCCCACTCCTAAGTGGAGTTGAATCACATGCAGTTTTCTGGGTCCTACGATCAAGAGTTGTTTTCTGGTAAGGAAAGTCACTATTGCGCTCCCATTGCCATACACAGTACAAATAGCACTCGCGTCTGTTCCCAGCAAGTACAGTGTATTGGACTTAAGAGGAGCCACTGTTCTTGTTGGTTTCCTAAGCAGAGTTGAACTAGATATGGCTCATGAGTGTAGGAAGCACAGTTATTTTGTTCTGTGCAAACTCACTGTTCGGACCCCGTAGGAAACACAGTAGAGTAGAAGAGTACTCTTTTCTCAAAAGAAGAGTGTGTTTCATGTATGCGAGCTAGCATTTGTTTCCCAGTTCTAAATGGAGTTGAATCACATGCAGTTTCTGGTCCTACGAGCAAGAGTTGTTTTCTGGTAAGGAAACGAACTATTGCGCTCCCATTGCCATACACAGTGCAAATAGCCCTCATGTCTGTTCCAGCAAGTACAGTGTATTGGACTGCAAAGGAGCTACTGTTCTTCTCAGTTTCCTAAGCAGAGTTGAACTAGATATGGGCCGTGTGTTTAGGAAGTACAGTTCTTTTTTTCTGAGCAAGCTCACTGTTCTGGCCCTATAGGAAACACAGAAGAGTAGAAGAGTGCTCTTTTCTCAAAAGCAGAGTGTGTTTCATGTAAGGCGAGCTAGCATTTCTTTCCCAGTCCTAAATGGAGTTGAATCACATCCAGTTTCTGGTCCTATGAGCAAGAGTTGTTTACTGGTAAGGAAAGTCACTATTGAGCTCCCATTGCCCTTCACAAGGCAAATAGCACTCGCCCCTTTTCCCTGCAAGTACAGTGTATCAGACTGAATAGGACCTACTCTTCTTGTCAGTTTTCTAAGCAGAGTTGAACTAGATATGGTCCGTGTATGTAGAAAGCACAGTTCTTTTGTTCTGAGCAAGCTCACTGTTTGGACCCCATAGGAAACACAGTAGAGTAGGAAGAGTGCTCTTTTCTCTAAAGCAGAGTGTGTTTCTAGTAAGGCAAGCTACCATTTGTTTCCCAGTCCTAAATGGAGTGGAATCACATGCAGTTTCTGGTCCTACGAGCAAGAGTTGTTTTCTGGTAAGACGAGTCACTATTGTGCTGCAATGCCATACACAGTGCAAATAGCACTCGCGTCTGTTCCCCACAAGGACAGTGTATCAGACTGAAGAGGAGCTACTATTCTTGTTTGTTTCCTAAGCAGAGTTGAACTAGATATGGCCCGTGTGTGTAGAAAGCACAGTTCTTTTGTTCTGAGCAAGCTCACTGTTCGGACCCCATAGGAAACACAGTAGAGTAGAAGAGTGCTCTTTTCTCAAAAGCAGAGTGTGTTTTCTTGTAAGGGGAGCTAGCATTTGTTTCCCAGTCCTAAATGGAGTTGAATCACATGCAGTTTCCTGAACCTACGAGCAAGAGTTGTTTTCTGGTAAGGAAAGTCACTATTGCGCTCCTATTGCATACACAGTGCAAATAGCCCTCCCGTCTGTTCCCAGCAACTACAGTGTATTGGGACTGAAGAGGAGCTACTGTTCTTCTCAGTTTCCTAAGCAGAGTTGAACTAGATATGACCCATGTTTGTAGGAAGCACAGTTCTTTTTTTTCTAAGCAAGCTCACTGTTCTGGCCCTATTGGAAACACAGTAGAGTAGAAGAGTGCTCTTTTCTCAAAAGCAGAGTGTGTTTCTTGTAAAGCGAGCTAGAATTGGTTTCCCAGTCCTAAATGGAGTTGAATCACATGCAGTTTCTGGTCCTACGAGCAAGAGTTGTTTTCTGGTAAGACAAGTCACTATTGCGCTCCAATTGCCATACACAGGACAAATAGCACTGGCGTCTGTTCCCAGCAAGTACAGTGTATTGAACTGAAGAGGATCTAATGTTCTTGTCAGGTTCCTAAGCAGACTTGAACTAGATATGGCCGTGTGTGTAGGAAGCACAGTTTTTTTTTTTTTTCTGAGCAAGCTCACTGTTCGGAACACATAGGAAACACAGTAGAGTAGAAGAGTGCTCTTTTCTCAAAAGCAGAGTTTGTTTCATGTAAGGCGAGCTAGCGTTTGTTTCCAGTCCTAAATGGAGTTGAGTCACATGCAGTTTTTTGTCCTATGAGCAAAGTTTGTTTTCTGGTAAGACAAGTCACTATTGTTCTCCCATTGCCATACACAATGCAAATAGCACTCGCGTCTGTTCCCCGCAAGTACAGTGTATCGGACTGAAGAGGAGCTACTGTTCTTGTCGGTTTCCTAAGCAGAGTTGAACTAGATATGGCCCGTGTGTGTAGGAAGCACAGTTCTTTTGTTCTGAGCAAGCTCACTGATCGGACCCCATAGGAAACACAGTAGAGTAGAAGAGTGCTCTTTTCTCAAAAGCAGAGTGTGTTTCATGTAAGGCGAGCTAGCATTTGTTTCCCAGTCCTAAATGGAGTGGAATCACATGCAGTTTCTGGTCCTATGAGCAAGAGTTGTTTACTGGTAAGGAAAGTCACTATTGAGCTCCCCTTGCCATACACAGTGCAAATAGCTCTCGCGTCTGTTCCCCAGCAAGTACAGTGTATCAGACTGAAGAGGAGCTACTGTTCTTGTCAGTTTCCTAAGCAGAGTTGAACTAGATATGGCCCGTGTGTGTAGGAAGCACAGTTCTTATGTTCTGAGCAAGTTCACTCTTCTGGCCCTATAGGAAACACAGTAGAGTAGAAGAGTGCTCTTTTCTCTAAAGCAGAGTGTGTTTCTTGTAAGGCAAGCTACCATTTGTTTCCCAGTCCTAAATGGAGTGGAATCACATGCAGTTTCTGGTCCTACGAGCAAGAGTTGTTTTCTGGTAAGGAAAGTCACTATTGTGCTCCTATTGCCATACACAGTGCAAATAGCCCTCCCGTCTGTTCCCAGCAACTACAGTGTATTGGACTGAAGAGGAGCTACTGTTCTTCTCAGTTTCCTAAGCAGAGTTGAACTAGATATGACCCATGTGTGTAGGAAGCACAGTTCTTTTTTCTGAGCAAGCTCACTGTTCTGGCCCTTTTGGAAACACAGTAGAGTAGAAGAGTGCTCTTTTCTCAAAAGCAGAGTGTGTTTCTTGTAAAGCGAGCTAGAATTTGTTTCCCAGTCCTAAATGGAGTTGAATCACATGCAGTTTCTGGTCCGACGAGCAAGAGTTGTTTTCTGTTAAGAAGAGTCACTATTGCACTGCCATTGCCATACACAGGACAAATAGCACTGGCGTCTGTTCCCAGCAAGTACAGTGTATTGAACTGAAGAGGATCTACTGTTCTTGTCAGGTTCCTAAGCAGACTTGAACTAGATATGGCCGTGTGTGTAGGAAGCACAGTTTTTTTTTTTTTCTGAGCAAGCTCACTTTTCGGAACACATAGGAAACACAGTAGAGTAGAAGAGTGCTCTTTTCTCTAAAGCAGAGTGTGTTTCTTGTAAGGCGAGCTAAGCGTTTGTTTCCCAGTCATAAATGGAGTTGAGTCACATGCAGTTTTTTGTCCTACGAGCAAGAATTGTTTTCTGGTAAGACGAGTCACTATTGTGCTCCCATTGCCATACACAGTGCAAATAGCACTCGCGTCTGTTCCCAGCAAGTACAGTGTATCGGACTGAAGAGGAGCTACTGTTCTTGTCAGTTTCCTAAGCAGAGTTGAACTAGATATTGCCCGTGTGTAGGAAGCACAGTTCTTTTGTTCTGAGCAAGCTCACTGTTCTGGCCCTATAGGAAACACATTAGAGTAGACGAGTGCTCTTTTCTCAAAAGCAGAGTGTGTTTCTTGTAAGGGCGAGCTAGCGTTTGTTTCCCAGT